>NC_057798.1:554249330-554398800 GCF_018294505.1 Triticum aestivum | reverse complement strand
CTGCAGCTAAGCCCCCGAGTGGGAGGATTGCTCTCCACTCGGCAGGATTTTTTCAAACTTAGGCGAGCACTGGGCTGCAGCTAAGCCCCCGAGTGGGAGGCGGACTCACCACTCGGTAGAATTTTAGAAACTTAGGCGAGCCCTGGGCTGCAGCTAAGCCCCCGAGTGGGAGGCGGACTCACCACTCAGTAGGATTTTACAAACTTAGGCGAGCACTGGGCTGTAGCTAAGCCCCCGAGTGGGAGGTGGACTCACCACTCGGTAGGATTTTACAAACTTAGGCGAGCACTGGGCTGCAGCTAAGCCCCCGAGTGGGAGGCGGACTCACCACTCGGTAGGATTTTATAACTTCATCTTAGGCGAAACAGATTCTCTGCTAAGGCAACACATACAGAAGAAATAAACAACAATCATTTGGAAGACTATAAAATGATGTCTTTTAATAAACAAACTAAGAGGTACTTCTTATTACATCTCATCGGTGTAAATACTTAAGAGTAAAACGGGTGGAGCAGTTCCGCATTCCAGGCGCGTGGTTCATCTTTGTTGTGCTTGACATTGAAGAGACGGTATGCTCTATTGTGGAGCACCTTGGTGACGATGAAAGGGCCTTCCCAAGCGGGGGCGAGCTTGTGTGGCTTCTGCTGATCCACTCAGAGGACCAAGTCTCCTACCTGGAATTCCCAACCCCTTACGTTCCGGGCATGGAATCGATGCAGGTCTTGCTGATAAATGGTCGACCAGATCAAGGCCATCTCTCTTTCTTCCTCCAGGAGGTCGACTGCATCTTGTCGAGCTTGCTCTTCTTCCTCTTCTGAGAAGAGTTCAACTCGGGGAGCGTTGTGGAGCAAATCGCTCGGCAAAATGGCTTCAGCCCCGTAGACTAAGAAGAATGGAGTCCGTCCAGTCGACCGATTGGGAGTTGTCCTCAGCCCCCACAACACCGATGGGAGCTCATCGACCCAAGCTCCTGCCGCATGCTTGAGGTCACGCATTAACCAAGGCTTCAATCCTTTGAGAATCAATCCATTCGCCCACTCAGCCTGTCCATTCGACTGAGGGTGGGCGACCGAAGCGTAATCAACCCTTGTGCCTTGGGAAGCACAAAAGGTTCTGAACTCGTCGGAGTCGAAGTTTGACCCGTTCTCCGTGATGATGCTGTGTGGTACACCATATATGAATATCAACTCTCTAATGAAACTCACAACAGTGCTTGCTTCAAGGTTTTTGATGGGCTTGGCTTCGATCCACTTGGTAAACTTGTCGACTGCTACCAGTACATGGGTAAATCCGCTCCTGCCGGTCCTTAGAGGTCCAACCATGTCCAATCCCCAAATGGCGAAAGGCCAGACGAGTGGAATAGTCTTTAGAGCTGATGCGGGTTTGTGGGACATATTGGAGTAAAACTGACACCCTTCACACTTGTCCACTATTTCTTTTGCCATCTCGTTGGCGTACGGCCAATAAAATCCGGCTCGGTATGCTTTGGCCACGATGGTCCGAGAGGACGCATGGTGACCACAGGTCCCCGAGTGAATATCATTGAGGATCATTCGGCCTTCTTCTGGCGTGATGCACTTCTAGCAAACCCCAGTCACACTTTCTCTGAACAACTGTCCTTTTATCACAGTAAAGGCTTTAGACCGTCGGACGATCTGTCGAGCCTCTTCTCCATCCTCTGGGAGTTCCTTCCTAAGAATGTAAGCGATGTACGACACTGTCTAGTCGGGCGTCATGACCAAAACCTCCATCACTAAGTCGACCACGGCTGGGATTTCAACTTCAGTCGGATCTGTGACGCTCTTTGGCTGTGGTGACTCTTCGGTGAAAGGATCTTCCTGAACTGAAGGTGAATGAATATGTTCCAGAAACACGTTTCGGGGAATGGCCTCTCTCTTTGAACCTATCTTGGCTAAATCATCTGCAGCTTGATTTTTCAGTCGGGGTATATGGTGGAGCTCCAAACCTTCAAACTTCTCCAGCTTTCTCACTGCATTGCAATAACCAGTCATGGCTGGGCTCCTGACATCCCATTCCTTCATCACTTGGTTGACCACCAAATCTGAGTCGCTGTAGACCATAAGGCGACGGACACCGAGTGAAATGGCCATACGCAACCCGTATAGAAGTTCTTTGTATTCGGCTTCGTTATTGGAGGAATCAAAATGAATCTAGAGAACATAACTGAGCTTGTCTTCGTGGGGGGATACCAAAACTACTCCAGCGCCTGAACCATTCAGCATCTTGGAGCCATCAAAGAACATAGTCCAATGCTCCGAGTGAACTTGAGTCGGCAATTGCTGCACAATCCACTCGGCAAGGAAATCTGCAATTGCTTGGGACTTGATGGCCTTCTTTGCCTCGAACTTGATATCTAATGGAAGGAGTTCAATCGCCCATTTTCCCACTCGACCAGTTGTGTCTCTATTATTCAGAATTTCAGATAGTGGCGCGTCGCTGACGACTATAATGGAGTGGTCAGAGAAATAGTGCGCGACTTTCTTCATGGTCATGTATATTCCATAGACAAGCTTCTGATAATGTGGGTATTGTTGCTTGGATGGACTCAAAACTTCAGAGAGATAATAGACCAGGTGTCGGTGTCAAAACCGGCGGATCTCGGGTAGGGGGTCCCGAACTGTGCGTCTAGGTGGATGGTAACAGGAGACAAGGGACACGATGTTTTACCCAGGTTCGGGCCCTCTTGATGGAGGTAAAACCCTACGTCCTGCTTGATTGATATTGATGATGTGGTTATTACAAGAGTAGATCTACCACGAGATCAAGGAGGCTAAACCCTAGAAGCTAGCCTATGGTATGATTGTTGTTCATCCTACGGACTAAAGCCATCCAGTTTATATAGACACCGGAGAGGGCTAGGGTTACACAGAGTCGGTTACAATGGTAGGAGATCTACATATCCGTATCGCCAAGCTTGCCTTCCACACCAAGGAAAGTCCCATCCGGACACGGGACGAAGTCTTCGATCTTGTATCTTCATAGTCTTGGAGTCCGGCCGATGATGATAGTTCGGCTATCCGGACAACCCCTAGTCTAGGACTCCCTCAGTAGCCCCTGAACTAGGCTTCAATGATGATGAGTCCGGCGCGCATGTTGTCTTCGGCATTGCAAGGCGGGTTCCTTCTCCGAATAATTTATAGAAGATTGTGAACAACAGGATAGTGTCCGGCTCTGCAAAATAAATTCCACATACCACCGTAGAGAGAATAATATTTACACAAGTTCAATCTGCTGACGTATTTGGTGGCGTGACGTCACACCACTACCAAGCCTTTACTCGAATCATTTTTATTGTACCACCTCAGCGTGTTTAGCAAAGCGGTTTCCTTGGCACGTCTTGTCGAAGCAGAGATCGTGTTCCCCTTATTTTGGGATTCCCATCAATACGGACGTGGGTAACCCAACCGCGCCATTGATTGCGACGCTTGGGAGATAAGCGAGTTTTATCAGGCCGGTGGGGACGCATGTTTCCGTCCGCCCATATAAGGGGATAAAGATCCAACCCTTTTACCTGCACCTTCTTCCTCCTTGGCTTATCCATCTCCGCGAACTCGAGCTCCAGCGCCCAAGTCCGCACATCTCACCTCAACCTTCTCCAACTACGTCCGGAGCGGGAGGCAAGTGGATGGCCTCCTGCGTTACGGAGGGGCACATCCAAAAGCTGCGCAGCGCCGGATACCTATCCAGCGACATCGCGCACCGGCTCCCCGACGAGGAGAGCTCATCCCCACCCCCAGGCCCCACAAGAGGGTAGTATTTCTTCCCCATTTCCTCCGCGGACTGGGCTTCCCACTCCATCTCTTTGTCCGGGGGCTCATGTTCTACTACAGCCTGGATTTCCATGATCTGGCCCCGAATTTTATCCTCAATATCTCGGCGTTTATCGTCGTGTGTGAGGCCTTCCTCTGCATCCAGTCCCACTTCGGCTTGTGGCTCAAGACCTTCAGTATCAAGCCGAAGGTGGTAAAGGGCAGCCAAGCGGAGTGCGGAGGCGCCATGGTGGGCAAGATGCCCAATGTTACTTGGCTTGAGGGCACTTTCGTGGAAACCATTAAGGGGTGGCAATCGGGGTGGTTCTACATCACCAAGCCACGTGACCCTGAATGGGTAGCGGCCCCCGAATTCAGATCTGGCATCCCCATACGGCTCACCTCCTGGAAAGAGAGCGGCCGGACATGGGGTGATTCGGAGGAGCTGACCGGACTCCAAGCCTGCATCAAAAAGCTAGTGAACAAGAAGCTCAGGCTTGTCAACGTAGTCCAGGTCATGCTTATCCGCTGGATTCTCCCGTGCGAACGACGGGGCTTCAGTATGTGGGAGTTCGATTCGGCGCAGCACCAGACTTTGAGCGGGCTCTTCGACACTACGTACGAAGATGTCTGGAGGGTGCTGTTTAAAGGTGCCGAGCCCCCCGCATCCGCTACCGAAGATCACGGATTTAGCTCGCAGCGTCCGGCTAGCGAGGTAAGCGATTTTGCCCTTTACGGGACACTTGTTTTCCATAGTTTGACTCTATGCGGGATCTAAACTCCCTTTCCTTTGACAGGACTGGCTGAAGAAGGCTGAACAGACTATCTGTCCGGCCCCATCGCCAAAGGACCCCGCGGATGCCCGCTTAATGGGGCTGCGGGCTCCGGCACCCCACGTGGTGCCGGAGAAGAAGGCCAAGAAGAAGGCCACGGGCACTCGGAAGAGTTCCCGTTTTCAGGTGTCATCGAACGATGACTCCGAGGCAGACTCCTCCCACAAAGGCGAGGAGGAGAAGGAGAAGGCCTCTCCCCCAGCGGGGGGAGGGAAGAAAAGGAAGGCTTCCCCAACGAGGGAGGCCGAAGGGTCCAAGAAGGGAAAGACTCTTCCCCCGGACTGCTCCGCCAACGCTAGTGATGACGACGAGGATTGGCCTCCAAGGGCCAAGCCCCTGGCGAGATCATAAGTATCCAGAATCTCGAATAACTTCATGGTTTTTCTTTTCGCCACATAGTGTCTTTCTAATGCCGCATCTAACCCTGCAGTCCGCCCAAGGATGATTTTCCCGCTTCGTCGAGCGGGTCCTTGGGTGCGTCAGATATGGATTCCCTTCCGACCGCCTCCACCCCCCGTGATGCGGACGATGCCGAGGTGGGATCCCGGGAAGGGCCCCGCCAGGAGGAGGAGGCCCCGGAGGTGCCGCAGGGCAACCTCCCGGACTTTGCGCCGGACTCCGCACGGGAACCTGAAGTGGCTTCGGAGTCCGACGGGCGGCCCCTTCGTAAGAAGGGCAAGACCGCGATGCCAGCGGCCTCCGTCCAACCAGAGGCACCGGATAGCTTGCTGGAGGCGCTCAACGGCGCCTCCATCAAAGAGGAACACCGCACCTTCATGAGTGCGGTGATTTAGAAGGTTTAGCTCGCCAAGAGCGGGCTGACTGAAGCCTGCAGCAGCCTTCTAACAGGCTTTGAGGTAAGAATTTTGATATATGTAGAATAGTACCGCATAGACAGTAGCCCCTGATGCTCGGTTCGGTATTCGGAAAGAAAAGCCGGACTGAGGATCTAAAAAGATATACGCAGGAGTCATGAAATATGTCAATATGGGGTTGCAGGCTGTGCTGCTGACCTCTGCCGCACTGACTGCGGAGGTCAATACTTTGAAGCAAAGCCTCGAGCGGTCCGAGAACGAGCTCGGCCATGCCAAGAAGTAGCTCGAGGACAAGGAAGGTGAATAACACCGTGTTAAGATTGTACCTTACAGAAAAGGATTTGGTTGCAAGAAAATTGACAAGGATAACATGGGTATTGCAGGTGCCACGACCGAGGTGGCGACCCTGAAGAGGCGGTGTCCGCGGCCGAACATAATGCGGCCGTGGAGCACACCGAGCGAGAGAAGCAGGAGGCGCGGGTGGCGGAGTTACAACAAGAGCTCCAGGATCTCGTGGGAAAACATGAGAGCCTGGAGCGTGACTCGAAGACTCGAGAGTCCGAGCTTGCATCGGCTCTTGAGAGTGCCAAAGCCGCTAAGGCCGAAGCCTACAAGGCCCTCTAAGAAATCGAGGCATTGAAGAAAATAGCAGCGGGTAAGGCATTTTTCATGCAAAGTAAGCATGTGAGTGTGAATTACCTATCACTTACCCGAATTCGGAGCACTCCAGGAGCGTTCACAGATCTTCCTTGCAGCGTGTCCGATGCTGCCGCTTTCTACCGGGCCGAGGAGGGGAGCTCGAGGAGAAGGTCTTCTGGTCTCAGTATGCTGAGGCCGGACATCCGGTGCCCCTTAGCGACCAGCTGAAGCAGCTGGTCGAGCTCCACAAGATGGCCGAACAGGCCATGAGGGGCCTCATAGTTCGGCTGTGGCCTAAGGAGGCCGTGCCTGGGAGCTACTTCGGCCTGGTGCGGCGGCTGGTGGATGCGTGTCCATGGGTTGAAGTCATCAAGCACTCCGCCTGTATTGAAGGTGCCCGTCGGGCCCTTGCCCGCGCAAAGGTGCACTGGGGCAAGATGGATGCTGAGAAGCTTGTGACGGACGCGCCACCGCTGGGCAAGGAGTATCATACTCCCGAGATGTATTATAAGACTATTTTGAAGGGTGCCCGCACTATTGTGGGTGAGTTCTCCAAAGATGTAATATTTGAGTAGACTCGCATTTTGTTATCCTATGCACTGAAAACTTTGTTCATATGCGCTAAGCAACGCTTGTTAATTTAAAATATTACCTTCTGTGCGGCCATTTATCAAATCTGAGAGATGGCAAGTCGTCGGCTTCAGCCCCCATGCCACGAGTGCTGGGGTGTTCGGGATAAATTTGAGCACTCTTGTTCCCATTTTTGGGTCCATCTAGGGAGGCGCTCAACACAATGAACAAGGCAACCGGACTTATAATGCTTGAACACTCTCACTTAGTCATAGAATTCTATAATTTTAAATTTCGGCGAAGCCCCTAGTATTCGGAAGGCCGAATTTGGGGCGCTATCCACGCCTGGGCCAGACAAAGCCGGTTCCTCGCTCTAAGCGGCATAAGTCTTTAGGGACTCGAAAAACCTCTCGAACAGCGACCGGCTCTCGCCTCATCATGAAGGTCAGTTTTAGCTTTCTCCACTGAGGCGCTCGCCCAGCTCAACTGGGGCGCAATCGCAGTGGTTCTCCCAGTGCTACCTTAGCCGATACAATGGAACATAAGGTACCAAAACATGGGAGCCGGGCAAACCCAACTATTGACCCAAGACATGATTCGGAGCCGATGCATATAATGCTATAAGTTCGGGGTGCCGCACTTGTGAAACTGTTCGGACTTATCGCACCATGATGCGGGAAACATAAGCCCCTGGTGTATTTAACCGTACCAAAGTGTACGGATGCAACATGTCATAAATGAACATATGTATAAGAAAGGAATGCAATTGTAAGCAAAAAGGTGCATTGTTTATTCAAGAAATACTGCTGTGAATGCAGAACGATACAAATGGTGCGATAAGCAAGGGATGGGACTATTAAACATGTCCCCCTCCAGGGGTAGGCTGCGGAATGGTGTATAAAACAGATTTAATGCTCATAATGGAGACCACCTGGATATTCGTCGTAGCCTTTCTCCTTCCCTGGCTGTTGCATCATGAGTTCGGCAGGTCTACTGCCGGACAGGGCCTCTGATGAACGAGGTCCTGTGGGTAAAAAAAAGAAAAGAAAAAGAACAACACACTTGAGAGCCCCTGGTGTGGTTAAACCGCATTCTGGGCCTATCGTGGTCGTGCCCCTCCCCCTATGCCCATGGTATCTTCAGAGCGTAATGATGCACGCGAAGGACCCGTCTTGAAATTTTGTAGGGGCTGGGGTTGGGGCGCATTGCTACACGTGCTCAGAACGTGCCAGGTGGTCTTGTTGTAGGTTACTCCGGGCGCGTTTAGCCGTGTCCGGTCGCTTTACAGCCGGACTCAAGAATTGCCTTAAGAGGCTGCACTGTACTTCTGCCGCGAGAGCCGCTGTATGTTCCTCCGTTCGGAGAGAGCGTTCAGTGTTTCCGTTGACCGTGATGACTCCTCGAGGGCCTGGCATCTTGAGCTTAAGGTATGCATAGTGCGGTACCGCGTTGAACTTTGCAAACGCGGTGCGTCCGAGCAGAGCATGATAGCCGCTGCGGAACGGAACTATGTCGAAGATTAACTCTTCGCTTCGGAAGTTATCCGGGGATCCAAATACCACTTCCAGTGTAACTGAGCCTGTACAATTGGCCTCTACACCTGGTATGACGCCTTTAAAGGTCGTCTTTGTAGGTTTAATCCTTGAGGGGTCTATGCCCATTTTGCGCATTGTATCCTGATAAAGCAGGTTTGAGCTGCTGCCGCCGTCCATCAGGACTCTGGTGAGGTGAAATCCATCAACGATTGGGTCTAAAACCAATGCGGCAAATCTGCCGTGGCGGATGCTGGTGGGGTGGTCCCTTCGGTCAAAAGTGATTGGGCAGGAGGACCATGGAATTAACTTCGGGGCAACTGGCTCCATTGTGTATACATCCCTGAGTGCACGCTTCCGCTCCCTTTTGGGCATGTGGGTTGCGTATATCATGTTCACCGTCCGCACTTGTGGGGGGAAACCCTTCTGTCCTCTATTGTTCGGCGGTCGGGTCTCTTCCTCGTCGTCGCTATGCAGCCCCTTGTCGTTGTTTTTGGCAATTAACTTGCCTGCCTGCTTGAATACCCAACAGTACGTGTTGGTGTAGTTAGCTGGCTTTTCAGGGGTGCCGTGTATCTGGCACGAGCGGTCGAGTATTTGGTCCAAATTGGACGGACCCGGAGTAGTTCTTTTGAATGGCTTTTTCCATTGACCGGGTTTAGAGCCTCTGAATCCGGCATTGACTGCCATATCCTCACTATTGTCGTCGTTAATGCGGCGTTTGTTTTTGTTACGACGCGGCCTGCCATTGCGGTCCTTGATATCCGGACTGCCAGAATTTTTACTGAGGTTGTTGCTGCGTGCTAGCCAGCTGTCCTCACCCGCGCAGAAGCGGGTCATGCTTGATGTGAGGGCTGCCATGGATTTCGGCTTTTCCTGTCCCAGGTGCCGGGCAAGCCACTCATCGCGGATGTTATGTTTGAAAGCCACGAGGGCCTCTGCATCCGGACGATCGACGATTTGATTTTTCTTGGTTAAGAACCGTGTCCAGAATTGCCTGGCCGATTCGTCTGGCTGCTGAATTATATGGCTTAGGTCGTCAGCGTCTGGTGGTCGCACGTACATGCCTTGGAAGTTATCGAGGAATGCGGCTTCCAGGTCTTCCCAACTCCCAATTGACTCTGCTGGCAAGCTGTTAAGCCAATGCCGGGCTGGTCCTTTAAGCTTGAGTGGGAGATATTTGATGGCGTGGAGATCATCACCGCAGGCCATGTGGATATGAAGGAGATAGTCCTCGATCCAAACCGCGGGGTCTGTTGTGCCGTCATAAGATTCAATGTTCACGGGTTTAAACCCTTCGGGGATTTGATGATCCATTACTTCATCTGTGAAGCATAGTGGGTGTGCGGCGCCTCTGTATTGGGCGATATCACGACAGAGATCAAAAGAGCTTTGTATATTTTGTTCGGCCCGGCCGGACTTACTGTGTCCGGCGCGACGGTTGTCATCGTGTATCATGGGGCGCCCACGCGATCCATAGATCGATCTTGATTGTCTTGCCTTATCCTCCAATATATCTCGCAAGTCCGGAGCATTCCCCTGTGGCCTTGTGCTTTTCGACCGATGCCGGGGTACGGTTCTGGTGGAGGGCCTAGAGGCCTCTCTGTCGCGGCCACGGGGTGGTCGGTCAGCCGTATTGTCTGCTGGTGATGCAGGTTCATATGCCTCCTCCTCTAATCAGGGGAGCAGCTTGCGTTTAGGGTAGCTTTTGGAGGGGCGGTCGAGCTCATGCTCTTCGGCCGCAAGGACTTCAGTCCATCTGTCGGCTAGCAGATCTTGATCAGCTCTAAGCTGCTGCTGCTTTTTCTTGAGGCTGTTTGCCGTGGCCATAAGCCTGCGTTTAAAACGCTCTTGTTCGATGGGATCCTCAGGCACGACGAATTCGTCGTCGTCGAGGCTTGCCTCGTCTCCAGAGGGAGGCATGTAATCCTCTATTTCTTCATCTGCTGCTTTCTCATGAGGGCTGGCGTCTCTGTCCTCCTACGCTGAATCTTGCTAGAGGGGGTTGTCTTCGGCACTGTCTGGGGTGTTATTATCTCCGGTGCCGGAATCTCCATTCTTGCTGTGGCGGGATTTAGAGCGGCGCCGATGACGCCGGCGCTTGGGCTGTTTCTTGGAGGGGTCATCCTCCGCTGTTCCTTCGCCATTCCCATCCTTTGGGATATCCACCATGTATATGTCATATGATGAGGTGGCTTTCCAGTGCCCAGTAGGCGCTGGTTATTGGTCGTCTCCGGCATCGTCGTCCATACCGTCGATGTCTTCGGAGTCGAAGTCTAGCATGTCGATTAGATCGTCGACAGTGGCTACTAAGTGGGTGGTGGGTGGGCTTTGAATTTCTTCATCGTCCACATCCCAACCGTCCTGACCGCGTCCGCGCAGGGCTCTCCTGATAACGAGAGATACTTTAGCGAACTCAAGATGTCGCCGAAAGGTGAGTGTTGAAAGATGTCCGCAGCGGTGAACTCCATGACCGGTGCCCAATCGGATTCGACTGGAGGGGGCGCGGGAGGTTCGGAGTCCGGTGAGGAGTCCGGCACCTCAGAGTCACGAGCTTCATGAGGGACAAGGTCAGTGTTCGGCTCTATCGCCGTAGAGGTTGCAGCCCCCGAGGCGGTGTCTAGCCACCCGTCCTCGATCTGTGCAGCCGGCTCCGAATTGAAGATTGGAGCGGACTCGTGTGCGTCCTCCAGGTTACTGTCCGGCTGGAGAGCTAAGTCATGCCCGTCGTGACAGTGCGGCGCGCTCGGCTGTGGCTCGAATCCATCAAAGATCAAGTCCCCGCGGATGTCAGTCGGGAAGTTCAAACTTTCAAATCTGACCTGACGGCCAGGGGCATAGCTTTTGATCTGCTCCAGATGGCCAAGCGAACTGGCCCGCAGTGCAAAGCCGCCGAATACGAAGATCTGTCCGGGGAGGAAGGTCTCACCCTGGACTGCGTCATTATTGATGATCGAAGAAGCCATCGAGCCTATCGGTGACTACACAGAGGAACTCTCAATGAAAGCACCAATGTCGGTGTCAAAACCGGCGGATCTCAGGTAGGGGGTCCCTAACTGTGCGTTTAGGCGGATGGTAATAGGAGACAAGGGACACGATGTTTTACCCAGGTTCGGGCCTTCTTGATGGAGGTAAAACCCTACATCCTGCTTGATTGATATTGATGATGTGGGTATTACAAGAGTAGATCTACCACGAGATCAAGGAGGCTAAACCCTAGAAGCTACCCTATGGTATGATTGTTGTTCGTCCTACGGACTAAAGCCATCCGGTTTATATAGACACCGGAGAGGGCTAGGGTTAGACAGAGTCGGTTACAATGGTAGGAGATCTACATATCCGTATCGCCAAGCTTGCCTTCCACGCCAAGGAAAGTCCCATCCGGACACGGGACGAAGTCTTCAATCTTGTATCTTCATAGTCTTGGAGTCCGGCCGATGATGATAGTTCGGCTATCCGGACACCCCCTAGTCCAGGACTCCCTCACTAGGCGTTAAACCTTGTAAGCTTTTCCTTCTTCTTCTCACTCGATTGTGAGTACTGTGCTAACAACTTCTCCAGTGGCTGCAATGTAAAGCAGTAAAGGCTCTTTGCTGATTGGCGCAGCGAGCACCGGCTGGGTGGAAAGCAGGGTTTTGAGCTCTGCAAACGCTGCATCAGCTTCATCAGTCCACTCGAACTTATCAGACTTCTTCATCAGTCGGTAAAGAGGCAAGGCCTTTTCACCGAGAAGAGAAATGAATCGACTCAGGGCGGCCAGATAACCAGTCAGCTTCTGAACGTCATGCACTCGCACGGGGCGTTTCATTCGTAGGATGGTATCAACTTTTTCTCGATTGGCGTCGATCCTTCGTTCGGAAACGAGAAAACCGAGTAACTTTCCTCTTGGAACTCTGAACATGCATTTTGACGAATTAAGCTTGATATCGTACCTCCTCAGGTTGGCAAAGGTTTCTGCGAGGTCAGTCAATAGGTCAGAACCTTTATGAGACTTGACCACAATGTCATCCATGTACGCTTCCACATTCCGACTGATTTGAGTGAGCAAGCACTTCTGAATCATTCTCATGAATGTGGCTCCGGCATTTTTCAAACCGAAAGGCATGGTAACATAGCAAAAGCACCTGAATGGGGTGATGAAGGCTGTTTTTATTTCATCGGGACCATACAGTCGGATCTGATGGTATCCGGAATACGCATCTAGGAAAGAGAAGCGCTTGCACCCCGCAGTTGAGTCAACAATCTGATCGATGCGAGGGAGAGGGAAGTGATCTTTCGGGCAGGCCCGATTGATATGCTTGAAATCAATGCACATACGAAGTGAATCATCCTTCTTAGGAACCATGACTACATTGGCTAACCACTCGGAGTGGTAGATTTCACGGATGAACTCTGCTGCCAACAGTCGAGCCACTTCTTCACCAATTGCTTTCCTCTTCTGCACGGCGGACCGCTGAAGGTGCTCTTTGATGGATTTTACCTTGGGGTCGACACGCAAACGGTTCTCAGCCAGTCCCCTGGGTACACCTGGCATGTCATAGGGTTTCCATGCGAAGATGTCCCAGTTCTCACGGAGGAACTGGATGAGCGCTTCTTCCTATTTGCTGTCGAGCGTCATTGAAATATGGGTCGGCGCAGCGTTTGGATCGGTCGGGTGAATATGAATCGGCTTCGTTTCACCAGTCGACTGAAATGCAGAGTCTGTAGCGGGCTTCTTGTCTCGGAGCAAATCACTCGGATCTGCACTCTTCTGATACTCTTGCAATTCGACCGCTGCCATCTGAGCGTCGGCGATCATGGAACCTTTCTGAAAGCATTCCTCTGCCTTCTGCCAATTGCCAGTTACTGTGATCACACCTTTGGGGCCAGGCATCTTCAGTTTGAGGTGCACATAACATGGTCGAGCCATAAAACGTGCATAGGCTGGCCTACCCAAAATGGCATGATAGGCACTCTGGAAATCCACGACTTCAAATGTCAACTTCTCCTTACGGTAATGCTTGGAATCACCGAAAACCACGTCGAGGGCGATCTGGCCGAGTGATTCGGCTTTCTTCCCAGGGATAACACCATGGAAACTCATGTTGCTCTCGCTAAGTTTGGACATCGGAATGCCCATACCCTTCAAGGTTTCAGCGTAAAGGATGTTCAGGCCACTGCCACCATCCATCAGTACTTTGGTCAGTCAAGTGCCCCCAACCACAGGGTCGACCACCAGTGATTGCCTCCCAGGGGTGGCCACACGAGCGGGCTGGTCCGACTGGTCGAATGTGATGGCTGTCTGAGACCATCTCAGATAGGTGGTCTTCTCCGCAGGGGCGACCATGTTCACTTATTTGTTGATGACCTTCAATCGACTCTTGCTTTCAACATTAACAAAAATAATCATAGTGGAATTGACTTTGGGATAACCATCATCTTCCTCTTCATCCTCGTCTTTGTCCGACTCATTGTCCTTCTCATTGGGCGGTTTCTCTCGGAACTACTAGATTAGGAGTCGACACTGCCGAGTGGTATGCTTCGGGTAAATCAGATTACCTTCCTCATCTTTCTTCGTGTGGATGTGGCATGGCAAATCCAGCACATCATTCCCTTCTTTATCCTTCACCTTCTTAGGGGGCCAGGGCCCCTTAGGTTTTCCCTTATCCTTTCCTTGATTCACTGCTGTGATCTCTCCAGGTGCTTGCACATGCCCTTGAAAGTTCTCACGAACACTCGGGATAGCTCTTTCCCAACTGTGAATACTGCCTAGAGTCAACTGAGTCAGCCACGCTCGGGCCGATCCTTCCAACATAAGAGGGAGATGCTTGATCGCTATCTCATCATTGCCGCCCCCAATCTGCACAGCCACTCGGTAATCTTCCAGCCAAGTTTCCGGCTTGGATTCGCCGGTGAACTTACTGACCCCGGACGCCAACCTGAAGTTGGGAGGAATCACTAGTGCTCTAATGGCTCTGCTAAAACACTCGGGACTAGAAACATGCACTCGGCTGCCACTTGGACGGTCTCTGCCTGGATCTTCTCTGTGCGCCCTGTTTCAGTTGACCAGGCCTTGAACAAGGATAGATCTCGCGTCAAAGCCCGGTTCCCTTGGGTCGACTGAAGCTCTGCACTCACCACTATGACGGCGCCTGTCATCGTTCCGCCGAGGCACATACGACGCACTCCTCGGGGGAGGTGTGGGTCCTCGATGGCGATTGTCACGATCGAGTGGATGATCATATTGCCCATGCCCTTCACGCCGCGGAGGTGATCTGGGGCTGTGAGCCGACTGAACCGTGTCCGCTGCAATGGATCTGCTATGAATCCTGTTCCGCGACGTAGAAACTGCTATATTCTGCTCTCCTGCCGCCCTGAGCAGGGCCCGGATTTGCATCAACCCTCTGCCAGCTTCTGACTGGGAAGGTTGGATCAACTCTGCTATGCGGGCTGCAGCTGTAAGATTCTGAATCGGAGTGTGGTATTCCTTAGGTGGAGGCAGAAAAATATGTCGTCGGCTGGACTCATGGATCCGCTCCTGAGCGCGCTCGTCGAGAGCCCGCTGGAGGTTATCTAGTCGAGTGCGCTCAACCAGATTAGCTAAGCGCACCTCCTCCAAGGCTCGAGCCTCGGGGGTTTCTCCAATGATGGGTGTGTGGAGTGCATCCATGTTGCGGCGACGAAGTTCTTCCCTCTGCTGAGAAGAGAGGGGCTCGGGTCGGTATTCCTCGTGGACGTGCGACGGATCACCACCTCCGTCTCTGCCGCCCTCGCGGCAGATACCAGGTGGGCTATGAGGCCTATCAACCATCAAGACTTCGGCCGCAGGATCGCTGCTATCGCACTCGGATGCGGTCTCCGCGGAGCCAGTCGACAGATCGAATAGGCCGTGGAGAGTCTCGTCGGGATCGATTGCCGTGACTTGGTGGGTGGTCGACTGCCGAGCCACCGCATGTTTCACCCACGACTGAAGCCGTGATCGGCCGGACCGCTTGTGGCGGCGGACAGTGGGGAGGGAAAACGCCATTGGAGCCGACTGATATTGAGTCGACCGCTGCCGGAGAGGAACGCCACGAACGCACGCGCGGAAGTGCGTCACCCCTCGGACGGGGAGTGCCTCAGTGTCCAGGGGAGCTTCTTGGAGCCATGCGGAGTCATCGGTGATGAAAACGAGCGCGTCGAGATGGATCTCGCGGCCCTCAGCCAATCCGCCGCCGGAAACCATGATGATGGTGATCGGAAAAACTTGCAACTTCACCAACAAGTCGCTAAGACACTGGCCCCATGGTGGGCGCCAACTGTCGTGGTTCTAAGGCTGACAGTAGAAAGGGGGTAGGTATGGAGAGGCAAGATCTTAGCTATGGCGAAGATGTACATACGAGATTTACGAGTTCAGGCCCTTCTCGGAGGAAGTAATAGCCCTACGTCTCGGTGCCCGGAGGCGGTCAATTGGATTATGTGTGTTGAATTACAAGGGGTGCGAACCCTTGTGCCAGAGGAGGGGGTGGCTTATATAGAGTGCGCCAGGACCCCAGCCCGCCTCCATTACAAGGGAACTAATGTACATAAAGTAAGGGGCGTTACTGGTAACGCCAGCATTAAGTACCCTTAATGCTCATGAAGACTAAGGAGTGAATATCCGGCCGTTGTACGTCCTACCGACTCCTGGTATTCAACGTAGTCGAGTGGTTCCCATATGGTCGAGTGAAGGTAGAGAATTCTGGTCGAGTGATTGCATCGTCGAGTGGATTCTTGGTCTTCTCATCTTCTGGGGTAGTGACCTTGGGTAGGGTGTGTAGGTCAGGCCTATGACCCTACCCCAGGTCTGTATCCTCATCACCTACCACCGGCGGCAGGAACCCTAGCTCTCTTCGGTCAGGGGATGGACCAAAGCTGCCCATATATATCCACCAACTCCTCATCCTTCCTTTGTGGACACGTCTTCTGTAAATACGCCTCCCCCACATGAGCATAGATTTGCTGCTGCCTATCCGCTTTATCCGCGTCACACAGGTTGACCCGCGGGGCCCTTCCCCCCCCCCCCCGCGCCTCAACGGTCCTCAAATCCATGGATGAGGCTTGCCAGCGCGCTTGATTTGTCATCGGAGCTGCCTTGAACGGAGAAGGCCGGCACGAAGACCCATACCTGGTTCCCAAGCGGATGAATACATTGCCAATCGCAACCTCCAGCTGATCCCCTGCCTCCTTCCCCTTCCTCACCATGGATCTCGGCGAAAAGGTCTCCATCTCGCTCGTTGAATGCGCGATGTGGATGACGCTTCCGCAACCGCCCAATCCAGCACTTGACCCGGCTCGAGATGTCCTCCTAATTGGAACATACGATCCGCCTCCTCTTCCGTCACTCTCGCCATGATTCGCTCGACTAGAGCCAGCTTGGTTTCCTTCGCCTTCTCCGCCGCGCGCACTGCCGCCTTCTCCGCCTTGTTCGCCGCCTGCAGCAGCGCCTCTAGTTCTTCGATCGACGGGCTCCCCCCGCTCGCCCCTCCTCCCATCGTGAATTGGATCTGGAGTCAAAACGACCCCCAGACCAATCCCGGGGCCAGAGTGCCCGAGCGAGCGGATCCTCGCGCCCTTTGTCGCGCTGGAGAGTGCGTCGCCGGCCGGACTCAGGGGATAGTGGGGGGTGGTGGTGGCCATCGGCGTGGATGGGGAGGGCAAGGGAGACGAGAGAGATGCGGTCGTATCGTGCGACATGGACGACTAGCTTCGAGCTCCGCCTCCCCTCCGCATGGAGGGCGGGGACGGGTGGCCGTGAAATCTGAGCCGTGGTGCGGCTTTCTCCCAGGGGAGCGGTCAGTCAGTCGGTCAGGCAGCGCACATGTTTTATGCTAAAAGAGTCCGTCACGGACACCATGCAAAAAAAACGGACGCCTAATGCAATCTCCGCCCGCGAATCCAGCCAATTCACAGGAATTAGGCTGACTCCAACGCATGACCCAATTAGGTCTGTTCATGTTCGTTTTTTAGTTGAAACAAACAAATGACACGGCTACGCTCCAGAGCAAAATCAAAATTTACAGCGGCTCCTAGACGCCATCCGGATGTATGCGCATCACCGGAAATCCTGAAATAAATCCAGGAAAGGATTTGAACCTTGGTGGGCTGGGGATACCACAGTCCCTCTAACCATTCAACCATAGGTTGGTTCGCACGCTATCTGGATGTAGATAGTAAAACAACAGCCATCTTTCCCACCATCCGATCTGAGCCTTTCATGCGTCAATAAGTCAATGATAACACGCTATTTTCCTTAGCCCTTCCACACCGTGGCACCAGTTCACGCAACTTCCCCGCGGCACACCTGCTTCACTGCAAGACAGCGCCGACGCACTAGCGGCTCGCAGCATGGCGTCATTGTTGTAGCACGTCGACGTCCGTCGAAGCACCGGCTCGCAACATGGACCTCGACGGGCGTTGCATCACCAACTCATAGCATGCCGACGACCATCACAACACCGGCTCGCAGCATGGCGATGCCATCACAACATTGCCGGAGTAGCCCAATCTGTTGCAGCATTGGCTCGCAGCATGTCGGCAGCCATCGCAACATCGCCAGAGTAGCCCGAGCCATCGCGGCATCGACTCGCAACAAGTCGGCGGCCGTCGCAGCATCGCTGGAGTAGCGGGAGCTGTCATTACAACATCGGCTCGCAGCACGTCGGCAGCCATTGCAGCATCGCCGGAGTAGTCCGAGCCGTCGTCGCCACAGTTGGGCCCCTAGAAGCATCATCGACCTGCGCCACTCGCAGCAAAGCAACCATTGTAGCAACTCCATTGGACTCGGAGCAAACCCGTCATAGACTGTCACAACATCATCACCGCCGAGCGTTGAAGCACCTGGGCCGCCGTCACAGCAACGGTCGCCCCCGTCTCAAAGTGGCGGAGGCTCTCCCGGGTTCACTTGGGGTGGGGGTGGTGCTAGTTGCGCAGCAGAGCTCGGAAGAAGCGGATCCATAACAACCTACTTCAAAGCTTGGGGGAATCCCTCGCCAACGAGAGATTCAATCAGGGATGAATAGAGCTAGAGAGAAGAAAAGGAGAGGGACGACATGCTCAGGAGTGAGATGGGAATGTGTGGCGTACATCCGGGGAAAGAAGATAAGGATAGGGATGGGTTGCATGGGCCCATGGGACACGTGGCTTAAGAAGCATGTGGTTGCGCGCGGTGTTGTGTACATCCGGATGGAGCGAAGGAGTTCTCAAAATTTATCCGTCCTGCTTTGACCCAAATCCAGTGCAAATTCTGGTCGTCCTTGGGCCCGCATGGCGACCATGCAACTGATTCTCATCCCACTGGCCTCATTTAATTTGCATGTATGGGAGGGCCCGCATGTCAGCCATCGAGCTGCCCTCCCGACGTCATTTTTAATAGCAGGTCATGGACCAGCCAGTTCACTTCCATCTCCTGCGACCTTCCACACTCTTCTGCTCCCTACTCGCCCGACACCCACCGACCCTGAGCTGCCCTAGCTCCGCTGGCTGCCGCACCATGGGCATGTGAAAGAGGATCACCGACAAGTCAATGAAGCACGACCGTGAAGCAGGTCATCTTTAGGGACGCCCACTGATGAGTGGTGTTTTTACACTCATTTCATATTTGTTTAAACCGAGTTATTTCAATTAAAAGAGATATTCACTCTGATATTGGTACTAGTGACTAATGAATGTAAAGGATTCCACAAATCCTCTCTTTGATGTGTTTCCACAGGAAATGGGCTAAAAAGAAAGAAATCACGTGTGGAAATGGAATGGAAGAAGAATGGAGGAGGAAAGAATCACCAGGAGATGTCTGCGCGGAAATAGCAGAAAAGATGGTGTTCCATACGGACACGAGCACCGGTATGAGCGCCCGTATGGCATGGATTCCAAGCCAGGTTGTCCAACCTAACATCTTTCATTAAAGGGACCCATCGAAAGGTTAACAGAGATATACAAGCACATAGCACGGAAGTCAGACCCTCTTCATCCTCATCCTCATCCCCAAACCCTAGCCGCCGCCATCTCCATAGCCATCTCCACCACCACCATAGTGCTCATCCATCCCCATTCATACTTGTAATCATACATCCCTGAGTAGTTCAGCAAGGCTTATGTCTCAACCCATACCTTACCGAACTACTCACGCATCCATTTTAAAACATGTTGCAATTATTCAATCTTAAGATGTGTTCTTCAATGTTTTCTTCCCGCGATCTGATCTCCATGCGTGAGTAGTTCGATAAGGTATGGGTTGAGGCATAAGCCTTGCATCCCGAGGTATTTGTTGAGGGGGGTCAATGGAAGACTTTATTATAACATCCCGTATGTGTGAAATAAAATTGTTCCGTGATGATGTATCTTGTCATGTCTGCATCTTCATCCCTGCAGGTACCCAGGATCATGGAGATCGAGCACCGGTGAGGCTAGGAGTAAGGAGACCGTGAAGTGTTATACCAAACACCGGTGATAGTAAGGTTTAGCAGGGTAACATGGTGTTGGGGATCATTGCAGAAATTTAAAAATTTCTACGCATCACCAAGATCAATCTATGGAGTAACTAGCAACGAGAGAGAGGGAAGTGCATCTTCATACCCTTGAAGATCGCGAGACGGAAGCGTTGCAAAAACGCGGATGAATGAGTCGTACTCGTAGCGATTCAGATCACGGTGGATTCCGATCTAAGCGCCGAACAACGGCACCTCCGCGTTCAACACACGTGCAGCCCGGTGACGTCTCCCGCGCCTTGATCCAGCAAGGAGGAGGGAGAGATTGAGGAAGATGGCTCCAACAGCAGCATGACGGCATGGTGGTGATGGAGTGGCAGTTCTCCGGCAGGGCTCCGCCAAACTCACGCGGAGGAGGACAGGTGTTGGGGAGGGGAGGGGCTGCACCTTGGATGTGTTGCTACAGCCCTCCCTCCACCCCTCTATTTATAGGGAGAAGGGGGAAGGGGGCTAGACCCTCTAGATGAGATCTAGAGGGGGGGGGGGCGGCGGCCAAGGGGGAGGGGGCTTGCCCCCCAAGCAAGGGAGGCGCCCCCCTTTAGGGTCCCCCCCCCAACCCTAGGCGCATGGCCCTAGGGGGGTGTCACCCAGCCCACTTAGGGGCTGGTCCCCTTCCACCTACAACCCATTATGCCCTCCGGCGCAGGTGGACCCTCCCGGTGGACCCCCAGAACCCCTCCGGTGGTCCCGGTACAATACCGGTACAATACCGGTATACCCCCGAATATTTCCGGTGACCGTATGATGAATTCCCATATATAAATCTTCACCTTTGGACCATTCCGGATCTCCTCATGACATCCGGGATCTCATCCGGGACTCCGAACAACATTCGGTAATCACATACAAATCTTCCCTATAACCCTAGCGTCATTGAACCTTAAGTGTGTAGACCCTACGGGTTCAGGAATCATGCATGACATGACCGAGACAGCTCTCCTGCCAATAACCAACAGTGGGATCTGGATACCCATGTTGGATCCCAAATGTTCCACGATGATCTCATCGGATGAACCACGATGTCGAGGATTCAAGTAATCCCGTATACAATTCCCTTTGTCAATTAGTACGTTACTTGCCCAAGATTCGATCGTCGGTATCCCAATACCTCGTTCAATCTCGTTACCAACAAGTCACTTTACTCGTTCCGTAATGCATGATCCCGTGACTAACTACTTAGTCACATTGAGCTCATTATGATGATGCATCACCGAGTGGGCCAGAGATACCTCTCCTTCATACGGAGTGACAAATCCCAGTCTTGATTCGTGCCAACCCGACAGACACTTTCGGAGATACCTGTAGAGCACCTTTATAGTCACCCAGTTATGTTGTGACGTTTGGTACACCCAAAGCACTCCTACGGTATCCGGGAGTTACACAATCTCATGGTCTAATGAAATGATACTTGACATTAGAAAAGCTTTAGCAAACAAACTACACGATCTTGTGCTATGCTTAGGATTGGGTCCTGTCCATCACATCATTCTCCTAATGATGTGATCCCGTTATCAATGACATCCAATGTCCATAGTCAGGAAACCATGACCATCTGTTGATCAACGAGCTAGTCAACTAGAGGCTCAATAGGGACATGTTGTGGTCTACGTATTCACACATGTATTACGGTTTCCGATCAATACAATTATAGCATGAATAATAGACAATTATCATGCATAGGGAAATATAATAATAACCATTTTATTATTGCCTCTAGGGCATATTTCCAAAAGTCTCCCACTTGCACTAGAGTCAATAATCTAGTTACACTGTGATGAATCGAACACCCATAGAGTTCTGGTGTTGATCATGTTTTGCTCGCGGAAGAGGTTTAGTTAACGGATCTGCGACATTCAGATCCGTATGCACTTTACAAATATCTATGTCTCCATCTTGAACATTTTCACGAATGGAGTTGAAGCGACGCTTGATGTGCCTGGTCTTCTTGTGAAACCTGGGCTCCTTGGCAAGGGCAATGGCTCCAGTGTTGTCACAGAAAAGAGTCATCGGGCCCGACGCATTGGGAATAACTCCTGGGTCGGTAATGAACTCCTTCATCCAGATTGCTTCATGTGCTGCCTCTGAGGCTGCCATGTACTCCGCTTCACATGTAGATCCCGCCACGATGCTTTATTTGCAACTACACCAGCTTACTGCCCCACCATTCAAAATATACATGTATCCGGTTTGTGACTTGGAGTCATCCAGATCTATGTCGAAGCTAGCATCGACGTAACCCTTTACGATGAGCTCTTCGTCACCTGCATAAACAAGAAACATATCCTTAGTCCTTTTCAGGTACTTCAGGATGTTCTTGAACGCTATCCAGTGTTCCATGCCGGGATTACTTTGGTACCTCCCTACCAAACGTATGGCAAGGTTTACATCAGGCCTGGTACACAACATGGCATGCATGATCCTATGGCCGAGGCATAGGGGATGACACTCATATTTTCTCTATCTTCTACAGTGGTCGGGCTTTGAGCCGAGCTCAATTTCACACCTTGCAAAACAGGCAAGAACCCCTCCCCGGACTGATCCATATTGAACTTCTTCAATATCTTATCAAGGTATGTGCTCTGTGAAAGACCTATGAGGCGTCTCGATCTATCTCTATCGATCTTGATGCCTAATATATAAGCAGCTTCTCCAAGGTCCTTCATTGAAAAACACTTATTCAAGTAGGCCTTTATGCATTCCAAAAGTTCTATATCATTTCCCATCAATAGTATGTCATCCACATATAATATGAGAAATGCTACAGAGCTCCCACTCACTTTCTTGTAAACACAAGATTCTCCATAAGTCTGCACAAACCTAAACACTTTGATCATTTCATCAAAGCAAATGTTCCAACTCCGAGATGCTTGCACCAGCCCATAGATGGAACGCTGGAGCTTGCACATCTTGTTAGCATTCTTAGGATCGACAAAACCTTCCGGCTGCATCATATACAATTCTTCCTTGAGGAAACCGTTAATGAATGCCATTTTGACGTCCATTTGCCATATCTCATAATCATAGAATGCGGCAATTGCTAACAAGATTCGGACGGACTTCAGCTTCGCTACGGGTGAGAAGGTCTCATCGTAGTCAACCCCTTGAACGTGTCGGTAACCCTTAGCAACAAGTCGAGCTTTATAGATGGTAACATTACCATCCACGTCTGTCTTCTTCTTAAAGATCCATTTATTTTCTATCGCTCGCCGATCATCGGGCAAGTCTGTAAAAGTCCATACTTTGTTTTCATACATGGATCCTATCTCAGATTGCATGGCTTCAAGTCATTTGTTGGAATCTGGGCGCGCCATCGCTTCTTCATAGTTCGAAGGTTCACTGTTGTCTAACAACATGATTTCTAGGACAGGGTTGCCATACCATTCTGGTGTGGAACGTGTCCTTGTGGACCTACGAAGTTCAGTAGCAACTTGATCTAAAGTACCTTGATCATCATCATTAACTACCTCTCTAGTCGGTGCAGGCACCACAGAAACATCTTCCTGAGCTGCGCCACTTTCCGGTTCAAGGGGCAGTACTTCATCAAGTTCTACTTTCCTCCCACTTACTTCTTTCGAGAGAAACTCTCTCTCCAGAAAGGACCCATTCTTGGCAACAAAGATCTTGCCTTCGGATCTGAGGTAGAAGGTATACCCAATGGTTTCTTTAGGATATCCTATGAAGACGCATTTTTCCGACTTGGGTTCGAGCTTTTCAGGTTGAAGTTTCTTGACATAAGCATCGCATCCCCAAACTTTTAGAAATGACAGCTTAGGTTTCTTCCCAAATCATAATTCATACAGTGTCGTCTCAACGGATTTAGATGGTGCCCTATTTAAAGTGAATGTAGCTGTCTCTAAAGCGTATCCCCAAAATGATAGCGATAAATCGGTGAGAGACATCATAGACCGCACCATATCCAATAGAGTGCGATTACGACATTCGGACACACCGTTGCGCTGAGGTGTTCCAGGCGGCGTGAGTTGTGAAACAATTCCTCATTTCCTTAAGTACGTACCAAACTCGTGACTTAAATATTCTCCCCCACGATCTGATCGTAAGAACTTTATTTTTCTTTCACGTTGATTCTCTACCTCACTCTGAAATTCCTTGAAATTTTCAAAGATCTCAGATTTGTGTTTAATTAAGTAGACATACCCATATCTACTCAAGTCATCAGTGAGGGTGAGAACATAATGATAGCCACCGCGAGCCTCAACGCTCATTGGACCACACACATTAGTATGTATGATTTCCAATAAGTTGGTTGCTCGCTCCATTGTTCCAGAGAACGGGGTCTTGGTCATTTTGCCCATGAGGCATGGTTCGCACGTGTCAAATGATTCGTAATCAAGAGACTCTAAAAGTCCATCTGCATGGAGCTTCTTCATGCATTTGACACCAATGTGACCAAGGCGGCAGTGCCACAGGTATGTGGGACTATCATTATCAATCTTACATCTTTTGGTATTCACACTATTAATATGTGTAACATCACGTTCGAGATTCATTAAGAATAAACCATTGACCAGCGGGGCATGACCATAAAACATATCTCTCATATAAATAGAACAACCATTATTCTCAGATTTAAATGAGTAGCCATCTCGTACTAAACGAGATCTAGATACAATGTTCATGCTCAAAGCTGGCACTAAATTACAATTATTGAGGTTTAAAACTTATCCCTGAGGTAAATGTAGAGGTAGCATGCCGACGGCGATCACATCGACCTTGGAACCATTCCCGACGTGCATCATCACCTCGTCCTTCGCCAGTCTCCGCTTATTCCGCAGCTCCTGTTTTGAGTTACAAATATGAGCAACCGCACATGTATCAAATACCCAGGAGCTACTACGAGTACTGGTAAGGTACACATCAATAACATGTATATCACATATACTTTTGGTGTTGCCGGCCTTCTTGTCCGCTAAGTACTTGGGGCAGTTCTGCTTCCAGTGACTGTTTCCCTTGCAATAAAAGCACTCAGTCTCAGGTTTGGGCCCATGCTTTGGCTTCTTCCCGGCAACTGGCTTACCGGGCGCGGCAACTCCCTTGCCGTCCTTCTTGAAGTTCTTCTTACCCTTGCCTTACTTGAAACTAGTGGTTTTATTGACCATCAATACTTGATATTCCTTTTTGATCATCCCCTGCATATTGTAGTTCATCACAAAGCTCTTGTAGCTAGGTGGGAGCGACTGAAGGATTTTGTCAATGACCGCGCCATCCGGGAGATTAACTCCCAGCTGAGACAAGCGGTTGTGCAACCCAGACATTTTGAGTATGTGCTCGTTGACAAAACTATTCTCCTCCATCTTACAACTGTAGACCTTGTCGGAGACTTCATATCTCTCGACCCGGGCATGAGCTTGGAAAACCATTTTCAGCTCTTGGAACATTTCATATGCTCTGTGCTGCTCAAAACGCTTTTGGAGCCCTGGTTCTAAGCTGTAAAGTATGCCGCACTGAACCAGGGAGTAATCATCACTACGCGACTGCCAGGTGTTCATAATGACTTGAGTTGCTGGAAAAACGGGTGCTTCACCTAGCGGTGCATCTAGGACATATGCTCTTTTGGCAGCTATGAGGATGATCCTCAAGTTCCGGACCCAGTCCGTATAGTTGCTACCATCGTCTTTCAGCTTGGTTTTCTCTAGGAACGCGTTGAAGTTGAGGGAAACATTAGCGTGGGCCATTTGATCTACAAGACATATTACAAATATTTTAGACTAAGTTCATGATAATTAAGTTCATCTAATCAAATTATGTAATGAACTCCCACTCAGATAGACATCCCTCTAGTCATCCAAGTGATACATGATCCGAGTCAACTAGGCCCTGTCCGATCATCACGTGAGACGGACTAGTCATCATCGGTGAACATCTTCATGTTGATCGTATCTTCTATATGACTCACGTTCGACCTTTCGGTCTCTTGTGTTCCGAGGCCATGTCTGTACATGCTAGGCTCGTTAAGTTAACCTAAGTGGTTTGCATGTGTAAATCTGGCTTACACCCGTTGTATGCGAATGTTAGAATCTATCACACCCGATCATCACATGGTGCTTCGAAACAACGAACCTTCGCAACGGTGCACAGTTAGGGGGAACACGTTCTTGAAATTTTACGAGGAATCATCTTATTTATGCTACCGTCGTTCTAAGAAAATAATATGTAAAACATGATAAACATCACATGCAATCAAATAGAGACATGATATGGACAATATCATTTTGCTCCTTTTGATCTCCATCTTTGGGGCGCCATGATCATCATTGTCACCGGCATGACACCATGATCTCCATCATTATGATCTCCATCATTATGATCTCCATCATCGTGTCTTCATGAAGTTGTCTCGCCAACTATTACTTCTACTACTATGGCTAAATACAATGTCAACTACATGTTCATGCAAAAAGCAATATGACAAAAGTAATGTGTGTCATATGAACGGAACGGTGGAAAGTTGCATGGCAATATATCTCGGAATGGCTATGGAAATGCCATGATAGGTAGGTATGGTGGCTGTTTTGAGGAAGGTATATGGTGGGTGTATGATACCGGCGAAAAGTGCGCGGTATTAGAGAGGCTAGCAATGGTGGAAGGGTGAGAATGCGTATAATCCATGGACTCAACATTAATCAAAAGAACTCATGCACTTATTGCAAAAATTTAGAAGTCATCAAAAACCAAAGCACTAAACGCATACTCCTAGGGGGATAGATTGGTAGGAAAAGACCATCGCTCGTCCCCGACTGCCACTCATAAGGAAGACAATAAATAAATAAAATTGTGCTCCAACTTCATCACAAAGCGGATCACCATACGTGCATGCTACGGGAATCACAAACTTCAACACAAGCATTCTTTAAATTCATAATCACCCTAACTAGCATTGCTTTGATATTATCACCTCCATATCTCAAAACAATTATCAAGCATCAAACTTATCTTAGTATTCAACGCACTCAAAAGAAAGTTTCACATATCTTGAATACCAAGTATATTAATATTAAGCAAATTACCATGCTATTAACGACTCTCAAAATAATCTAAGTGAAGCATGAGCGTTCAATAGTTTCTTTAAAACAAATCCACCACCGTGCTCTAAAAGATATAAGTGAAGCACTAGAGCAAAAATTATCAAGCTCAAAAGATATAAGTGAAGCACATAGAGTATTCTAGCAAATTCCAATTTGTGTATGGCTCTCTCTCAGTAAAGAATTTCAGATCTTGATACTTATTCAAACAGCAAGCAAAGCTAAAGAAAACTACAATGCAAGGATATCACAACTCATGTGAAGATGCAAAAACTTAGGCTCAACCGATACTAACCGATAGTTGTTGAAGAAGAAAGGTGGGATGCCTACCGGGGCATCCCCAAGCTTAGATGCTTGAGACTTCTTGAAATATTATTTTGGGGTGCCTTGGGCATCCCCAAGCTTGAGCTTTTGTGTCTCCTTAATTCCTTTCATGTCACGGTTTCTCTTTTTATCAAAAGCTTCATTCATAACAAACTCAACAAGAACTCGTGAGATAGGTTAGTATAAACCAATGCTAAACCTTATCATATTATACTGTAACAAATCACTAAAATTATTATTCAACATTGAATACTAAATGCCTCTGCATATTTAATACTCCTAGCCTCAAATAGAATCATTAAACAAGCAAACATACGCAAACAATGCAACCATAACAGCAATCTGCCAAAACAGTACAGTATGTATAGAATGCAAGAGTATCAATACTTTCCTGACTCCAAAAATTATGAACTAAAATTCCCACGGTAATAAATTTATCAGAGCTTAATATGGAAAATGATTCAACATTATACCATTCTCTGACTTTTCTAGGGAATTTTTGCAACAGCGGTAAACTTTCTGTTTTCAAACAGCAACATGTATACAAGCAAAATAAGCATGGCAAAGGCTATCCTTGACCTTTTTATTGAAACTAAAGATGCAAAACATTATTATAACTAACAGAAAGCAAAAACGAACAAGATAAAATGACGCTCCAAGCAAAACACATATCATGTGGTGAATAAAAATATAGCTCCGAATAAAGTTACCGATGAACGAAGACGAAAGAGGGGATGCCTTCCGGGGCATCCCCAAGCTTAGGCTCTTGATTGTCCTTGAATTTTACCTTGGGGTGCCTTGGGCATCCCCAAGCTTAGGCTCTTTCCACTCCTTATTTTATAGTCCATCGAATCTTTACCCAAAACTTGAAAACTTCAACCACACAAAACTCAAAACAAAACTCGTAAGCTCCGTTAGTATAATAAAATAAAACCACCACTTAGGTACTGTAATGAACTCATTCTAAATTCATATTTTTGTAATATCTACTGTATTCTAACATCTCTATGGTTCATACCACTTAATACTAGCCATAGATGCATCAAAGTAAGCAAACAACACATATAAAACAGAATCTGTCAAAAACAGAACAGTCTGTAGTAATCTGTATAAAACGTATACTTATGGAACCTCAAAAATTATGAAATAAATTGCTGGACCTGAGTAATTTGTCTATTAATCATCTTCAAAAAGAATCAACCTAAAATCGCTCTCCAATAAAAAATGGCATCCATTCTCGTGAGTGCAAAAGTTTCTGTTTTTCACAGCAAGATCACATAAACTTCACCCAAGTCTTCCCAAAGGCTCTACTTGGCACTTTATTGAAACAATAAGCTATAAAACATGATTACTACAGTATCATAATCATGTGGACACACAAAAACAGTAAGGATAAATATTGGGTTGTCTCCTAACAAGTGCTTTTCTTTAATGCCTTTCTAGCTAGGCATGATGATGGCAATGATGCTCACATAAAAGATAAGAATTGAAACATAACGGGAGCATCATGAAGCATATGACTAACACATTTAAGCCTAGCCCACTTACTATGCATAGGGATTTTGTGAACAAACAACTTATGGGAACAAGAATCAACTTGCATAGGAAGGTAAAACAAGCATAACTTTAAGATTTTAAGCACATAGAGAGGAAACTTGATATTATTGCAATTCCTACAAGCATATGTTCCTACCTCATAATAATTTTCAGTAGCATCATGAATGAATTCAACAATATAACCAGCACCTAAAGCATTCTTTTCATGATCTACAAGCATAGAAAATTTACTATTCTCCACATAAGAAAAATTCTTCTCATGAATAGTAGTGGGAGCAAACTCAACAAAATAACTATCATATGATTGAAAATTAAGATTAAGATGACAAGTTTCATGGTTATCATTATTCTTTAAAGCATACGTGTCATCACAATAATCATCATAGATAGGAGGCATGCTTTCATCATAGTAAATTTGCTCATCAAAGCTTGGGGATAAAAAATATCATCTCCATCAAACATAGCTTCCCCAAGCTTGTGGCTTTGCATATCATTAGCATCATGGATGTTCAGGGAATTCATACTGACAACATTGCAATCATGCTCATCTTTCACATATTTTATGCCAAGAATTCTATGTAATTCTTCTTCTAGTACTTGAGCACAATTTTCCTTTCCATCATACTCATGAAAGATATTAAAAAGGTGAAGCGTATGTGACAAACTTAACTCCATTTTTTTGTAATTTTATTTTATAAACTAAACTAGTGCTAAAACAAGAAACAAAAAGATTCGATTGCAAGATCTAAAGATATACCTTCAAGCACTCACCTCGCCAGAAAAGAGCTTACTGATGGAGTGTGAGTACCCTTTACCTAGCCTCCCCGGCAATGGCGCCAGAAAAGAGATTGATGTCTACTACACAACCTTCTTCTTGTAGACGTTGTTGGGCCTGCAAGTGTACAGGTTTGTAGGACAGTAGCAAATTTCCCTCAAGTGGATGACCTAAGGTTTATCAATCCGTAGGAGGCGTAGGATGAAGATGGTCTCCGGTGATGGGATCCCCCTCCGAGAGGGTGCCGGAACAGGGTCCCGATTGGTTTTTGGTGGCTACAGAGACTTGCGGCGGCGGAACTCCCGATCTAGGTTCTGTTCTGGAAGTTTTTGGGTACGTAGGTATATATGGGTGCAGGAAGTACGTTAGTGGAGCTACGGGGGTCCCACGAGGCAGGGGGCGCGCCCAGGGGGGGCACCCCCACCCTCGCGGGCAGCCCGGGACTCCCCAGAAGTGCACTCCAAGTCCATCAGGTGGGTTTCCTTCCAAAATTAACTTCTCCTGTTGATTTCATTCCGTTTTGACTCCGTCTGATATTCCTTTTCCTCGAAACACTGAAATAGGCATAAAACAGCAAATCTGGGCTGGGCCTCCGGTTAATAGGTTAGTCCCAAAAATAATATAAAAGTGGATAATAAAGCCCAATATTGCCTAAAACAGTAGATAAAGTAGCATGGAGCAATCAAAAATTATAGATACGTTGGAGACATATCACATGCCAAGCCAACAGACACTTTCGGAGATACCTGTAGTGCACCTTTATAGCCAACCTGTCGTGGAAACATCACGTCAGATGTCCTCGTGTAAGGACTTAGTCGTGGAGACATCGCGATGGGTTAGCTTAAAGGGGTTAAACCGGACAAAGGACACGAGGGATTTTATACTAGTTCGGCCCCTTCGATGAAGGTAAAGGCCTATGTCTAGTTGTGATGGGATTATTGGGGTCTCGCTAACCAGGGAGCTAAACAAGCTATGCCTGGCTCTCGAGTTGTGTTTCTTGTCCTTGAACCGCCGTCGGGTCGTCCCCTTATATACACGGGTTGACGCCCGGCCGGTCTACAGAGTCCCGAGGCCGACTCATACAAGTGTTCGGCTCGGTCTCTCCCTTCCTTATCTTACAATACAAGTTACATGACTATGGCGGTTTACCAATATGGGCCCTAATCCGCCTTTAGGATCCGGGCCTCTAAGTTTCATAGTAAAGCGCCATCTTCTAACCTTCATGGGCTTAAATACGGTTGAGTGTAAACCGGCCCCTCCTGGGCGGTTTGTACTCAATAGTTATATCCCCAACATTAGGCCCCAGAGTGATTTGAATTTATTCATGTCAATCTTCAGTACTTAGGAAAATCCTGTGAACATCTTCCTTTGCTTCTCGTAAACCGCCATGACATCTTTTTTCATAAACTTTGTTAAACCGCCATGACGTCATCCTCTGGATACAGCAACGGATCATCATGATGTCATCTCTGTAAAAAACGAATAAAAAGATTCCTCTTATTAATGTTATCTCGGAAATCGAGGCGACAGGTGTGCCACTCACCGCTTTTGACTCCTTGATTTTCGCGCCGATCTTTATCCATTTTCCTTATAAATAGACCTGGGGGCCCTTTCCTTTCTTCCCCTTCCGCACTTCTTCTTCTTCCTCGCGATGCCCCAGCTCTGAAGCTCTGCCGCCGCTCTCGACCTTCAAACGCTGCATCAGCAAAGGCCGCTGCATCAACCTGGTTGTACCAGAGACCTTCGGCGTTCCTCCACTATCCTGCGCATCCGGTAAGCCTCTCCCTCATAACCCTAGATCTATATTTTAGGGTTCCTGTTTTCATCTGCGTTCATAGGCGCTCATCCCTAGTCTTTCCATATTCACTGCTACCATAGCTTTTTGATTCAACCGTAGCATAAATCCTGTGCGGTAGTTGCTCTGCATCTAGTTTAGTACTTAGTAGGTCTTCCTCCTTGCACAGATTCCCTTAATAGAGCGCACGAACTTCTCTGCTCTGTTTAACACCTTTATAGATCACAGAAAATTTTCTTACTGAAACTTTGGTAGATCCAAATTAATTCCGTCACTGTGTGAAACCTGTTTCTGTCAACACTTAGCAGATTTTGAACCCAGGCCCTTCTGCCTATGGGCGGTTTAACCTTTGATGACATATCCGCCATATACCATTAGCCCTCTCTTAAACCGCCAATTAAATCTGGACGACAATTTGCGGGTTTAACACTGAATAATATGCGTAAACCGTTAATCATAAACCGACTTTTATTTTCCTTTCACAGTTTTTTCTTCCGGAATGGCCAAACAATTTTGTGCCTGTAATTGGGTTCCATCCAAGATCACGGAGACTCAAATCAATGGATATGTCACTACTTGCGCTTTAGCCTCCAAAAGGGTCCTTCATTGGCGTGTCCCGGATTCTGAATGCCCTCCTGAACCTCAAGATGGAGAAGTGATTGTTTTTATGCAGCACTTAGACCGGGGATTCAGTCCCCCTGGATCAAAATTCTTCCGGGATGTCCTCGCAAGCTTCCAACTCCATCCACAAGATATTGGACCGAACTCCATGTCCAATATATGCAACTTTCAAGTATTCTGCAAGTCTACCTTCAGGAAGAACCGTCTGTGGAGTTGTTCCGGGATTTCTTCCACTTGAACCGCCGTACGGAGTTCTCTGACGGTCCCAACACAGAACTGGGCGGCGTTTCGATTCAGAAAAGAAAAGAGGTTGACTTCCCACATGCAAAACATCATAGCCATCCTAAGGATTGGAACCAGACTTGGTTTTACTGCCAGAACACTTCCCCTGATGGAGAAAATCCTTTGCCGGGTTACCGTCCCCACCGACTTAGCAATAACCACCCATTACCTTCACGCTTATCCGCCGCAGAACGAAGAACTTTTGCTCCTCAAATCGCCAAGGTCCGGGCCTTCATGGCCAACGGTTTAACTGGCATTGATCTCGTCCGCTGCTGGGTAACTTGGGGTATTTTGCCTTTAAGCCTCCGCCCCGGATTGATGCATGAATACACTGGCAATGTCAAAGACCCTCAACGCTATCATGAAATAGTAATGACGGACCTTGAAGTTATTGAATCTGCAAAGAAGATGCTCGATGAAAGAATCTCTGCATGCAGTCAAACCGGATTGGCACCTTTTTGCATCTCCAATCTTCCACCAGCGGTAAAGTTTATCTGAATATTTATTGATTCGCCTCCGCTTTAACTATGTGCTAACATTTCTTTGCCTTAATGTTATAGGCCAACAGCTCCTTCTGGAAGCGGACTAAACCAGCCAGGGCTCAACCAAAAACCAAGGTTCCCAAGAAGAAAACTGCCGAGTCTTCTGATCTGCCAGAGGATGAGGAATCAGACGCAGAGGTAAAATTTGACTTACTTATTCCTTTATTCGTACATCTTATTGACAATGATTGTTCCCAGGAGGAAGATGAGGCCAGCCATGTAGACAATGTTGAGGTAATCACTCTTTCTTCCGATTCTGATCTTGTGCCGGTTCAAAAAGTTCGCCGCACAGTTCAGAAAGTAAAACTATCTCACCCTCTTGCTCATTTGGATCCAAAATTTTCTGTGAAGACACATCAAGCTGTAGATCGTCGCACAACCCGGCACAATGGTCAGCAAATCACCTCGTCCGGTTTACCAGATACACCAACTCGGAAACGTCGTCCAGAGGTGACTTATTCTCCTGAAAAGCTTTATCCTTTGAAGGGTTTCTTCCGATGCCCACTCAATCCGTCTGATCCAAATTATCAGGCATCTTCCAACTCATCTGGCGGTTCATCAACCACACAGTTGCCTCCCCTCAAGATCATTGCTGGGTAACTACACTTTCTCAAGTTGTTTCTTCATGCATCGGTTTATCATATTCTAACTTTGGATGTTGTAGTGCCAAGGCCCGATTAAGTAAAAAGGCCAAGACGAGCGACCATACTGACGATGTTGATCTGGAGAAGACCCCAGAAAATGAGGGCGAAAATCCTGATATTGCCACAGATCACTCTGCTCCGCAAAACCTAGGCGCTGATGCCAATACGCCAGAAACTAAACCGGAGACACGGGTTGATACATCAACTCCTGATGCCACCCCTCCAAGTCCAACTGTTGATCCGCCAAACCCTGCTACAAAACCATCGAGCCTTGCTGCCAAAGCACCAAGCCCTGCTAAGGAGAATATCAATCCATCAAGCCCCGCCAAGGATGATGACGTTGTTGTTACTGGCACGGCATATACCGCCCCAGGCAATCCAGTTGCTTTATCCAAGCATACCGCCAAGGATGAATTTGCGTTTATGAATAAGGGGAAGAGCAAAACTGATTTGTCAGACTATGCTGACTTATCTGCCCAAGACCTTCATTCCGGCTTCTTAAACCGTCTCTTCACCAGCCGAGACTATGAGGCCGGTTTGGTAAATTTGATGAAGGAGCGCTATGAGGTAAACCGTTGGATCCTTTACTCTGTACCTTCATTGCATTGTAGCCCCCAAGGGCCGGTTTGCCTTTAGAAAGTTAAACCGGGACTTTGCATATTTCAGACTGTACTTTGTTGATTTCCCTTGTGTATTTTTGATCAAACACACATTAGCCCCCAAGTGCCATGATTAAAACTTGTATTAATCCGTGGGACTTCAATAATAAGTAGAAAAAGTAATCCTCATTAGCCCCCAAGTGCCAAGTGTATAACTGGTTATATGCTTGGGACTTTCAAAAAGGTATTGATATGCTCTTCTCACTGTTGCAGAGTGAGATAAATCAACAAGCCTCTCAGATTGCCAATCTTCAAGAAAATTTGAAATCCCAACAAGCAGAAACCACCAAGGCCAGGGATGAATTGAAAACTGCCTTAACCACCATGGAGCAGCTCAAAGAGTGGTTCAAATCTGAGCGGACCAAATGGGATACCGAAAAGGCTGGGTTGCTGAAGCGGGCAGAAGACGCTGAAGCAGCTCTTAAACCGGTGATGGAAGAGCTTACTGGATTAAAGCGCCAAATCAATGCCATGACTTCTGCAATATTTGGTAAGTACCGTTTGCCAATGCCTTATGAATATTCCGCTTTGAAATTTGCCGGTTTAACTTGAAATCCTTAAACCGCTGTAGGTGGCCGCATTGCTCAGCTGGGCTCTGATATGCGGAGGAAGCTCAAGGCCGCCTATACGCTGATTGAACAGTTGTATACCGGTGCCCAACGGGTTATCTGCGCAACTTCTTATGACAATGCAGCCCCAACATTGATCAAGGACACTCTGGCTAAGTTATCTACGACGCCAGCTCAGATAGAAGAGGTGAAGCGATCCGCCGCCAGGGCTGGCGCTTTGTTAGCACTGACCCGAGCCAAGGCATGGATAGCTGACCTTGATCCGGTCGATATTGCCAAGGGTTTTCCCAGTGAACAGGAAAATGGGGCAGTGTTTGACAATGACACCCTCAAACGTGTGACAAGGGAGATGCGTCCTCTGGCGAGTCAACTGGCTGAAGAAGCAAACTTGACGGTTCACCGGTCTTTCTATGATGCTGACAACAAATGGGTTAAGGCTATCATCTCGGAAGTGCAAAACCTTATTCTGCCAATCCGTAAGCAAACTTACGCCCCTGACGTTGACCCGACTGATCTTATAAGTGAAGTGGCTGTCTTTCAGGTCTTAACCCGGATTGACTGGACCACCGTTGATTTCCAACCACTGGGTGAGGATGAGGAGGTTGAACCGACGCCAGATGATCCATCTACTTCATGTCAACATGGCGATGATGCTTGATCCGGCAATCCGGTTGACTTTGCACAAAACTGTCCGGTTTAAGACAATTCCATATTTTGGGCTGTTTAAGCGCCTTGTAATAGGGTAGCAAAAATACTTTGATCCGTTGCCATCGTGCAGTGGGAAATACTTTGTGTTCCGTCACGAAAATTTCAATGTTGGCTCATATATCATAAGATGCAGTCCCTATATCTGCATAAAAAGAATTGTCGTGGCGGTTTACCGCCGGATGGATCATAATGCCCAAGGTAAAGCCTGTTTGATAACCAAACTTTACGAAATATGAAATAACTCATACCTGTGATGTGATATATCATGTTAGTTGGTTTACCAACTTTGACTGTAATAAGGGTGAAGACCCAAATCTTGAATTTTTGTACAACTTCACCTTGTACTGATGGTGTATAAGAAGTCATGCCGGGTTACAATGAACACCAGATGATCAAAACTGGCGACAAGTAGTCAAAGCCAGGCCGGGTTAATACACTCCGGTTTAATAATAAGGTTCATCAACTTTTAGTTGAGATCCAAGCCGGGTTAACTAACACCGGGTTAATGTGATGACTGAAAAGCCATACCAGATCGAAGATGCCGGTTTAACACAAAAGTCAGCAAAAAGAAAATAGTGACAAGTACAAATAAAACCGTGTAGTCGAGGCTTTTCAAGGGCTGCCAGGCCCAAATTCGAGGCTTTTCATGGGCTGCCAGGCCGCTGAGTTAAACCATTTGACAAAGCCTTTTAAGATGGGCCTCCAACTAACCAATCACCGTTTTAACTTTGACAAGTTCAGGGTCTCAATGAGAGTAACTGTCAAACGTTCGGAGGGTCATGCCAGGATTACCTGGATAGGAGTGGCTTACTTGATGAAGGCAGGTTAACCCGGGGTTTTAGGTAAATATACCAGGCTTCCAAGCCGTGGGTCGATACCCAGCTACAAGGGTCCATTCAAACTCCTTGGTATTTGACACAAGGAGCCCCCAAGTAACATGATGAGCTGTGCTCATTAGGTGCCTATGTTTGAGCTGTGCATAGCATCCAGACTCTCTTTGGCCCTTTGGGTGTGAAGCTCCCGAGCTGTATTGTGGCATGATAGCCGGTTTAATAGGTAGCACTCCGCTTTGTCAGCTGAAGCCCCCATGCAACTCAAAGGATATTTGAGAAAAAACAGCAGAGGCCCTGCTTATAGCAAGGATGCCGGTTTATTGTATTGATCATAATATATACATTGTCGAAATATGTACATAAGAAAAGCCTATGGCTCAAGTATAGTAAGGCCGTAGGAGAGCTATGTTCCACGGCCGCCGGGTCTCCTCCTCAGAAGTGCGTGAGTTGTCTCGAACGTCAATGAGGTAGTATGATCCGTTGTGCAGATTTTTGCTGACCACAAAGGGTCCTTCCCAAGGTGGGGATAACTTGTGCATGTCGGTCTGATCCTGGATGAGCCGGAGCACCAAATCGCCTTCTTGAAAGGTTCTTGTCCTAACCCGACGGCTATGATAACGCCGCAGGTCTTGCTGGTAAACCGCCGAACGGGCTAAAGCCATATCTCGTTTTTCATCTAACAGGTCCAACGCCTCCTGGCGTGCTTGCTCATTGTCCGCTTCAACATAATTAGCAACCCGGGGCGACTCGTGACGAATATCACTTGGTAGGACCGCCTCTGCCCCGTACACCATGAAGAAAGGCATGTAACCTGTTGATCTGTTGGGAGTGGTGTTGATGCTCCATAACACAGAAGGCAATTCTTCCACCCAACAACCCGGCGTCCGCTTTAAAGGAACCATAAGCCGGGGTTTAATACCCTTCAAGATTTCTTGATTAGCTCTCTCTGCTTGACCATTGGTCTGGGGGTGTGCCACAGATGGTAAGTCAAGCCGGATGTGTTCTCTCTGACAAAAATCTTCCATCTCACCTTTAGAGAGGTTTGTGCCATTATCCGTGATGATGTTGTGTGGAAAGCCAAAGCGGAAGATAATCTTTTTGAGAAATTGAACCGCCGTAGCCGCATCACACTTGCTGACAGGCTCCGCTTCAACCCACTTGGTAAACTTGTCAACCGCCACCAGCAGGTGGGTCTTCTTATCCTTGGAGCGTTTAAAGGGTCCCACCATGTCAAGCCCCCAGGTGGCAAACGGCCAAGTGATGGGAATCATCCTTAATTCTTGAGCCGGAACATGAGCCCTGCGTGAAAACTTTTGACAAGCATCACATCGCTTTACCAGATCCTCCGCATCAGCATGAGCTGTCAACCAGTAGAACCCATGACGGAAAGCTTTTGCAACCAAGGACTTTGAACCGGCATGATGACCACAATCCCCTTCATGAATTTCCCGTAGGATCTCTTGGCCTTCTTCCGGGGAAACACAACGCTGAAATACGCCTGAAACGCTGCAGCGGTGTAACTCGCCATTGTGAATAACCATGGACTTGGACCGCCAAACTATTTGCCAAGCCAGGACTTCATCATCTGGTAACTCACCTCTGTTCATATACGCCAGATACGGAACTGTCCAATCCGGCACAACGTGTAAAGCGGCCACTAATTGAGCCTCCGGATCAGGAACAGCCAAATCCTCCTCTGTAGGCAACTTAACAGACGGGTTATGCAAGATATCTAGAAAGGTATTGGGGGGGTACCGGTTTACGCTGAGATCCAAGCCGGCTTAAAGCGTCTGCTGCTTCATTTTGCGCCGGTCGATATGCTCAACCTGATACCCTTTGAAGTAACCCGCCACAATATCCACCTCACGTCTGTAAGCTGCCATGAGTGGATCCTTAGAATCCCAAGTACCAGAAACTTGCTGAGCCACCAGATCAGAGTCTCCAAAACATCGCACCCGGCTTAAGTTCATCTCCTTGGCCACGCGAAGCCCATGGAGCAGAGCCTCGTACTCAGCTGCATTGTTAGTATAGGGAACATTAAACGGAGGACGTAACGGATTTTATCACCTCGAGGGGAAGTAAGAACAACGCCAGCCCCCGAGCCCTCCAATTGCCTGGACCCATCAAAGTGAATAGTCCAGTATGTATTATCCGGTTTGTCCTCTGGCGCCTGCAACTCAGTCCAATCGTTGATGAAGTCCACAAGTGCCTGAGACTTTATAGCTGTTCGAGGCACATACTTCAGACCATGTGGACCAAGTTCAATTGCCCATTTTGCAACCCGGCCAGTTGCCTCCCTGTTCTGAATTATATCACCCAATGGAGCTGAACTGACCACTGTAATGGGATGGCCTTGGAAATATTGCTTGAGCTTCCGGCTTGCCATAAAAACCCCATATACAAGTTTCTGCCAATGCGGATATCGCTGCTTTGACTCAATAAGCACCTCACTGATATAGTAAACCGGCTGTTGAACCGGGTACTCCTTACCAGCCTCCTTGCGCTCCACCACAATTGCCACACTGACAGCACGGGCATTAGCAGCCACGTACAACAATAAGGGCTCCTTGTCAACCGGAGCAGCAAGGACTGGCGGTTCAGCCAACTGTCGCTTCAAGTCTTCAAACGCCGCATTAGCCGCATCACTCCAGACAAAGGTGTCTGTTTTCTTCAACATCTGATACAGCGGGATCGCCTTCTCTCCCAAAAGGCTGATAAACCGGCTTAGTGCTGCAATCCGACCTGCTAAACGTTGAACATCATTGATGCACGCCGGTTTAGCCAAAGATGTAATCGCTTTGATCTTCTCCGGATTAGCCTCAATCCCCCTGTTGGACACCAGAAAGCCTAGAAGCTTGCCTGCCGGAACACCGAAGACACATTTGTCCGGATTGAGCATCATCTTGTAGACCCATAGATTGTCAAAGGTCTCCTTGAGATCATCTATCAATGTCTCCTTCTTCCTGGACTTTACTACAATGTCATCAACATAGGCATGAACATTGCGCCCAATCTGAGTATGAAGACAATTCTGCACACAGCGCTGATAAGTCGCCTGGGCACTCTTGAGCCCAAAGGGCATAGAAACATAACAGAAGGCTCCAAAAGGAGTGATGAAGGCGGTCTTCTCCTGGTCCTTAACTGCCATCTTGATCTGATGATAGCCTGAATAAGCGTCCAAGAAACTCAAACGCTCACAACCCGCCGTTGCATCAATGATCTGATCAATACGCGGGAGAGCAAAAGGATCGGCCGGACAAGCTTTGTTCAAATCTGTGTAGTCCACACACATACGCCAAGTGCCGTTTTTCTTAAGAACAAGCACCGGATTAGCCAACCACTCAGGGTGGAATACTTCAACGATAAACCCAGCAGCCAACAGCCGGGCTACCTCTTCACCAATTGCCTTGCGTCTTTCCTCGTTAAAACGACGAAGAAACTGCTTGACCGGTTTAAACTTGGGATCAATATTGAGAGTGTGCTCAGCGAGTTCCCTCGGTACACCTGGCATGTCAGAAGGCTTCCATGCAAAGATGTCCCGGTTCTCACGGATGAACTCGATGAGCGCGCTTTCCTATTTCGGATCCAGATTTGTGCTGATTCTAAACTGCTTAGATGAATCGCCAGGAACAAAGTCAACAAGTTTAGTATCATTAGCCGGTTTGAAATGAGGGTCGGGTCATGCTCAGTGGTAGGCTTCTTTAGAGGGGTCATGTCTGCCGGATCAACATTTTCCTTATAAAACTTCAGCTCCTCTGTAGCACAAACCGACTCAGCATAGGCCGCATCACCTTCTTCGCAGTCCAAAGCGATTTTGCGACTTCCATGAACCGTAATGGTCCCCTTATGACCCGGCATCTTTAGCTGCAAGTAAATATAACAAGGCCTCGCTATGAGATTTGCATAAGCCGGTCGCCCAAACAGTGCGTGGTACGGGCTCTGGATCCTTACCACCTCAAAGGTCAATGTCTCAGACCGGGAATCATGTTCATCACCAAACACAACTTCCAAAGCGATCTTACCAACAGGATATGCCGATTTACCTGGTACCACACCATGAAAAATAGTATTGGACGGTTTAAGACTCTTGTCTGTCAACCCCATGCGGCGGAAGGTCTCATAATACAGAATGTTTATACTGCTCCCTCCATCCATGAGTACCTTGGTGAATTTATAACCTCCCACCTGAGGTGCCACCACCAATGCCAGGTGACCCGGATTGTCATCCCGGGGCGGATGATCCTCTCTGCTCCATACAATAGGTTGCTCGGACCACCGCAGGTAACGCGGTACTGCCGGTTCAACAGCATTAACTGCCCTCTTGTGAAGCTTCAGATCACGCTTACACAAACTAGTGGTGAACACATGATACTGCCCACCATTCAACTGCTTTGGGTGACTCTGATAACCCGACTGCTGCTGATTTCCTTGATTATTCTGTTGGTTATTACAACCTTGGTTGTTCTGGTTGCCCTGATTATTCTGAAATCCAGAGTTTGAACCGCCGCTGCCATGAAAACCTGGACCTGAACCGCCCGATGGACCTTGATCATACCGGAAAAGATCAGAGTTTTTGAACTCCATAATGTTACAATCTTTCCAGAGATGTGTTGCAGGAGCCTCCTTGGTCCCATGCTTTGGGCAGGGCTGATTCAACAAACGCTCCAGGTTCATTCTGCCGCCACGCTGGCGCGGTTTACCCTTACGATGCTGCACATTAGCATTACCTACAAAATCTTAATCCGCTTTACGCTTACCATTATTCCCATTACCTCCTTGGTTGTGCTGCTATCCCTTTGCACCACCGTTCTTCTTTCCCTTCTCCGGTTTCTCCTCATCAGAATCGGGATCCTTGGTATTATCAGAATTGGCATACTTGACCAAGGCGGCCATGAGGGTGCCCATGTCATTGCAGTGATGCTTGAGCCGTCCCAACTTCATCTTTAGTGACTTAAACCGGCAATTACGCTCCAAGGTGATGATTGCCGAGCCAGCATTAATACAGTCTGATGAGTGAAAGACTTCTGAAACCCGGCGCACCCAATGAGTTGTTGACTCGTTCTCCCCCTGCATAGGCGTCAAGGTCCACAATGGACATAGGCTACTTACATGTGTCTTTGAAGTTGGCTATAAACCGGGCCTTCAACTGGTCCCATGACTCGATGGAGTTAGGTGGTAAATTTTTCAACCAAGTACGGGTTGTTCCCTCCAACATCATCGTGAAGTACTTTGCACAGGCCGCTTCATCAACGTCCAGGATCTCCATCGCCATCTCATAACTTTCCACCCACGCCTCGGGTGGCTGATCAGCGGTGTAATTTGGCACCTTACGTGGGCCCTTGAAGTCCTTAGGCAACCGCACATTCCGGAGAGCGGGAATAAGGCATGGTACCCTCCACGAGCTGAAAGCAACTCCGACGCCACGGTCTACTGATGCTGCTGGTTGAACCGGGGCGGGTTGGTATCGACCCGTTTGTTGGGCTGCTAAAGTGGCTTCCCTTTGTGCTCTGCCATTATCCACCACGTCCTGAGCGTTCATACCTCCATGCACCGGATTAGGCCCGTGAGGGACAATGCGGCGCCGCGCACTGCTAGACACCTCTGGTTCATCTATATGCCTGCTATAACTTTTGCTCGGTCGTGGAGTTGAGTGAACCCTGTCTTGGCTGTATGAGTAAGCTTGCTGCTGTGTAAAAGCTGTTTGAAGAAGGTCCCTGGCCCGCCGCGTCTCAACCGCTGCCGGCGATTCACCTTCGATTGGAATAGCACCCAACCGGGATGCTGCTGCTATCATATTATCCAATGGGGTAGAAAAGTGACCCGGCAGCGGTGTGGTATACCGCGGCGGGTTGTCCGTACGCTGAGGCGGACCCATCACCTGAGGTTGATCCGGCGCCCCCACACTTGGATCGGTATTCCGGTTTACTGCTGGCGGGTTACTAGTTCCTGCTCCTGGTGTTCCAAAGAGATTCATCGCATTGTAATTCGGTGGCAGGCGAGATTGATGTCTCCTCCGGAATACTTGATTTGAAGCGTTCTCATCCATCAAAAGTTGATGACTTTCGGCTTGAATCCTCTGCGCCTGAGCATCTAAAGCGGCCCGCTCCTCAGCCATCCTGGTTTCCTCAGCTGCTAAGTCCGCCTTGGCTTAAGTTATCTTATCCTTCAGATTAGCAATGTCCGCATTGTGCTGATCCTGTGTCGCTGGTGTAACTACTGTGGTCAACAAGGCCGCCCAGGCATCCATCAAACCGGAGAGAACTTGAGCCGACTGGCGCATGGAGCCGCCTGCCCCTGCCACCGGTCCAGACGCCACCGCAGTAGAGTTTTGCAAGGTTGGCTGTGTTCCAGCCATGAAGATTCCAACGTGGTTTGGCGTTTCAAGGAATTCCGGAATACTGGTGCCATCGGAATACCCTTCAAACACGCCATCCTAAAGTTGGTACAAGGATTCGGTTTCACCAGATGATTCATATCCGATCTCGTGGACACATCCTACGAATGCACGCTTCATGGGAGGCTGAATTTGGGCGGGACTTGCACGCTGAGCCATTTTGACGAGGTCGGTGCAGATGTCTGGCTCAGGGCCCGGTTCGCCGATCTTGCCGATGAAGACGTGAATTCATCCGAAGGGGACCCGGTACCCGTACTCGATTGAGCCGGCCTCGGGGCCCCAGCCTGCATCGTCGATATAGAGCTTGCTGCGACAACTCTTGGTCATCCGGCCTGCCATGTATCATTTGAGTCGTTCAAAGCTGCCCTTCAAGAACTCGAAACCATCGTGCGATAGCTCCACGGTGGGCGCCAACTGTCGTGGAAACATCACGTCAGATATCCTCGTGTAAGGACTTAGTCATGGAGCCATCATGACGGGTTAGCTTAAAGGGGTTAAACCGGACAAAGGACATGAGGGATTTTATACTAGTTCGGCCCCTTCGATGAAGGTAAAGGCCTACGTCTAGTTGTGATAGGATTATTGGGGTCTCGCTAACCAGGGAGCTAAACAAGCTATGCCTGGCTCTCGAGTTGTGTTTCTTGTCCCTGAACCGCCGTCGGGTCATCCCCTTATATACACGGGTTGATGCCCAGCCGGTCTACAGAGTCCCGAGGCCGACTCATACAAGTGCTCGAATCGGTCTCTCCCTTCCTTATCTTATAATACAAGTTACATGACTATGGCGGTTTACCAATATGGGCCCTAATCCGCCTTTAGGCTCCAGGCCTCTAAGTTTTATAGTAAAGCGCCATCTTCTAACCTTCGTGGGCTTCAATACGGTTGAGTGTAAACCGGCCCCTCCTAGGCGGTTTGTACACAATAGTTATATCCCCAACACACCCAGTTATGTTGTGACGTTTGGTACACCCTAATCATTCCTACGGTATCCGGGAGTTGCACAATCTCGTGGTCTAAGGAAATGATACTTGACATTAGAAAAGCTCTTAGCTAACAAACTACACGATCTTATGCTATGCTTAGAATTGGGTCTTGTCCATCATATCATTCTCCTAATGATGTGATCCCGTTATCAATGACATCCAATGTCCATGGTCAGGAAACCACAACCATCTATTGATCAACGAGCTAGTCAACTAGAGGCTTACTAGGGACATATTACAGTCTATGTATTCACACATGTATTACGGTTTCCGGTTAATACAATTATAGCATGAACAACAGCCAATTATCATGAACAAGGAAATATAATAATAACCATTTTATTATTGCCTCTAGGGCAAATTTCCAACAGTCTCCCACTTGCACTGGAGTCAATAATCTAGTTGCATTGTGATGAATCGAACACCCACAAAGTTCTAGTGTTGATCATGTTTTGCTCGTGGAAGAGGTTTAGTGAACGGATCTACGACATCCAGATCCGTATGCACTTTACAAATATCTGTCTCTATCTTGAACATTTTCATGAATGGAGTTGAAGCGACGCTTGATATGCCTGGTCTTCTTGTGAAACCTGGGCTCCTTGGCAAGGGCAATAGCTCCAGTGTTGTCACAGAAGAGAGTCATCAGGCCCGACGCATTGGGAATAACTCCTAGGTCGGTAATGAACTCCTTCTTCCAGATTGCTTCATGTGCTGCCTCCGTGGCTGCCATGTACTCCGCTTCACATGTAGATCCCGCCACGATACTTTGCTTGCAACTGCACCAGCTGACTGCCCCACCATTTAAAATGTACACGTATCCGGTTTGTGACTTGGAGTCATCCAGATTTGTGTCGAAGCTAGCATCGACGTAACCCTTTACGACGAGCTCTTCGTCACCTCCATAAACGAGAAACATATCCTTAGTCCTTTTCAGGTACTTTAGGATATTCTTGACTGCTGTCCAGTGTTCCATGCTGGGATTACTTTGTTACCTCCCTACCAAACTTATGGCAAGGTCCACGTCAGGTCTGATACACAGCATGGCATACATAATAGACCCTATGGTTGAGGCATAGGGGATGAGACTCATCTTTTCTCTATGTTCTGCCGAGGTCGGGCATTGAGTTGTGCTCAATTTCACACCTTGCAATACAGGCAAGAACCCCTTCTTGGACTGATCCATATTGGACTTCTTCAATATCTTATCAAGGTATGTACTTTGTGAAAGACCGATGAGGCGTCTCGATCTATCTCTACAGATCTTGATGCCTAATATGTAAGAAGCTTCTCCAAGGTCTTTCATTGAAAAACACTTATTCAAGTAGGCCTTTATGCTTTCCAAATGTTCTATATCATTTCCCATCAATAGTATGTCATCTACATATAATATGAGAAATGCTATAGAGCTCCCACTCACTTTCTTGTAAACACGGGCTTCTCCATAAGTCTGCATAAACCCAAACACTTTGATCATTTCATTAAAGTGAATGTTCCAACTCCGAGATGCTTGCCACAGCCCATAGATGGAGCGCTGGAGCTTGCACACCTTGTCAGCATTGTTAGGATCGACAAAACCTTCCAGCTGCATCATATACAATTCTTCCTTAAGGAAACCGTTAAGGAATGCCGTTTTGACGTCCATTTGCCATATCTCATAATCGTAGAATGCGTCAACTTCTAACATGATTCAGACGAACGTCAGCTTCGCTACGGGTGAGAAGGTCTCATTGTAGTCAACCCCTTCAACTTGTCGATAACCCATAGTGACACGCCAAGCTTTATAGACGGTCACATTACCATTCGTGTCAGTCTTCTTCTTAAAGATCCATTTATTTTCTATGGCTTGCCGATCATCGGGCAAGTTTGTCAAAGTCCATACTTTGTTTTCATACATGGATCCTATCGCGGATTTCATGGCTTCAAGCCATTTGTTGGAATCCGGGCCCGCCATCGCTTCTTCATAGTTTGAAGGTTCACCGTTGTCTAACAACATGATTTCCAGGATAGGGTTGCCATACCATTCTGGTGTGGAACATATCCTTGTGGACCTACGAAGTTTAGTAGTAACTTGATCCGAAGTTCCTTGATCATCATCATTAACTTCCTCTCTAGTCGGTGCAGGCACCACAGAAACATCTTCCTGAGTTCCGTTACTTTCCGGTTCATGAGGCAGTACTTCATCAAGTTCTACTTTCCTCCCACTTACTTCTTTCGAGAGAAACTCTTTCTCCAGAAATAATCCATTCTTGGCAACAAAGATCTTGCCGTAGGATCTGACGTAGAAGGTATACCCGATGGTTTCCTAAGGGTATCCTATGAAGACACATTTTTCCGACTTGGGTTCGAGCTTTTCAGGTTGAAGTTTCTTGACATAAGCATCGCATCCCCAAACTTTTAGGAGCGACAGCTTAGGTTTCTTCCCAAACCATAATTTACGATGTCGTCTCAACATATTTAGACGGTTCCCTATTTAAAGTGAATGCGTCTGTCTCTAAAGCATAACCTCAAAATGATAGCGGTAAATCGGTAAGAGACATCATATATCGCACCATATCCAATAGAGTGCGATTACGACGTTCGGACACACCATTACGCTGAGGTGTTCCAGGCGGCATGAGGTGCGAAACAATTCCACATTTCTTTAAGTGCGTACCAAACTCGTGACACAAATATTCTCCTCCACGATCTGATCGTAAGAACTTTATTTTCCTGTCACATTGATTCTCTACCTCACTTTGAAATTCCTTGAACTTTTCAAAGGTCTCAGACTTGTGTTTCATTAAGTAGACATACCCATATCTACTTAAGTCATCAGTGAGGGTGAGAACATAACGATAGCCACCGCGAGCCTCCACACTCATTGGACCACACACATCAGTATGAATTATTTGCAACAAGTTGGTTGCTCGCTCCATCATTTCAGAGAACGGAGTCTTGGTCATTTTGCCCATGAGGCATGGTTCGCACGTGTCAAATGATTCATAATCAAGAGACTCCAAAAGTCCATCTGCATGGAGTTTCTTCATGCGTTTGACACCAATGTGACCAAGGCAGCAGTGCCACAAGTATGTGGGACTATCATTATCAACCTTACATCTTTTCGTATTCACACTATGAATATGTGTAACATCATGTTCGAGGTTCAGTAAAAATAAACCATTGACCAGCGGGGCATGACCATAAAACATATCTCTCATATAAATAGAACAACCATTATTCTCGGATTTAAATGAGTAGCCATCTCGCATTAAACAAGATCCAGATACAACGTTCATGCTCAAATCTGGCACTAAATAACAATTATTTAGGTTTAAAACTAATCCCATAGGTAAATGTAGAGGTAGCGTGCCGACGGCGATCACATCGACCTTGGAACCATTCCTGACGCACATCGTCACCTCGTCCTTCGCCAGTCTCCGCTTATTCTGTAGCTCCTGTTTTGAGTTATATGAGCAACCACACCGGTATCAAATACCCAGGAGCTACTACGAGTACTAGTAAGGTACACATCTATAACATGTATATCACATATACCTTTGGTGTTGCCGGCCTTCTTATCCGCTAAGTACATGGGGCAGATCCGCTTCCAGTGACCATTTCCCTTGCAATAAAAGCACTGAGTCTCGGGCTTGGGTCCATTATTTGGCTTCTTCTCGGCAATTGATTTATTGGGCGCGGCAACTCCCTTTCCGTCCTTCTTGAAGTTCTTTTTACCCTCGCCTTTCTTGAAACTAGTGGTCTTATTCACCATCAACACTTGATGTTCCTTTTTGATTTCCACCTCCGCTGATTTCAGCATTGAATATAACTCAGGAATGGACTTCTCCATCCATTGCATATTGTAGTTCATCACAAAGCTCTTGTAGCTAGGTGGGAGCGACTGGAGGATCCTGTCAATGACCGAGTCATCTGGAAGATTAACTCCCAGCTGAGACAAACGATTGTGCAACCCAGACATAGTGAGTATATGCTCACTGACAGAACTATTTTCCTCCATCTTACAACTGTAGAACTTGTCAGAGACTTCGTATCTCTCGACCCAGGCATGAGCTTGGAAAACCATTTTCAGCTCTTGGAACATTTCATATGCTCTGTGCTCCTCAAAACGCTTTTGGAGCCCCGGTTCTAAGCTATAAAGCATGCCGCACTAAACCAGGGAGTAATCATCACTACACGACTGCCAGGCGTTTATAACGTCTTGAGTTGCTGGGAAAATGGGTGCGTCACCTAGCGGTGCTTCAAGGACATATGCTTTCTTGGCAGCTATGAGGATGATCCTCAATTTTTGGACCCAGTCCGTATAGTTGCTACCATCGTCTTTCAGCTTGGTTTTCTCTAGGAACCCGTTGAAGTTGAGGGCAACATTAGCGTGGGCCATTTGATCTACAAGACATATTGTAAAGATATTTTAGACTATGTTCATGATAATTAAGTTCATCTAATCAAATTACTTAATGAATTCCAACTCAGATAGACATCCCTCTAGTCATCTAAGTGATACATGATCCGAGTCAACTAGGCCGTGTCCGATCATCACGTGAGATGGACTAGTCATCATCGGTGAACATCTTCATGTTGATCGTATCCACTATACGACTCATGTTCGACCTTCGGTCTCTTGTGTTCCTAAGCCATGTTTGTACATGCTAGGCTCGTCAAGTCAACCTAAGTGTTTTGCTTGTCTAAATCTGGCTTACACCCGTTGTATGCGAATGTTAGAATCTATCACACCCGATCATCACATTGTGTTTCGAAACAACGAACTTTCGCAACGGTGCACAGTTAGGGGGACACTTTCTTGAAATTTTAGTGAGGGGTCATCTTATTTATGCTACCGTCGTTCTAAGCAAATAAGATGTAAACATGAAAAACATCACATGCAAATCATAAAGTGACATGATAAAGCCAATATCATCTTGCGCCTTTGATCTCCATCTTTGAGGCGTGGCATGATCACCTTTGTCACTGGCATGACACCATGATCTCCATCCTCGTGTCTTCATCAAGTTGTCTCGCCAACTATTACTTCTACTACTATGGCTAACGGTTAGCAATAAAGTAAAGTAATTACATGGCGTTTTCAATGACACGCGGGTCATACAATAAATTAAGACAACTCCTATGGCTCCTGCCAGTTGTCATACTCATCGACATGCAAGTCGTGATTCCTATTACAAGAACATGATCAATCTCATACATCACATTCTTTTGACCATATCACATCACATAGCATACCCGGCAAAAACAAGTTAGACGTCCTCTAATTGTTGTTGCATGTTTTTACGTGGCTGCTATGGGTTTCTAGCAAGAATGTTTCTTACCTACGCAAAAGCCACAACGGTGATATGCCAATTGCTATTTACCCTTCATAAGGACCCTTTTCATCAAATCTGATCCGACTAAAGTGGGAGAGACAGACACCCGCAAGCCACCTTATGAAACAAGTGCATGTTAGTCAGTGGAACATATCTCACGTAAGCGTACGTGTAAGGTCGGTCTGGGCTGCTTCATCCCACAATGCCATCGAACCAAGATAGGATTAGTAACGGTAAGCAAATTGAACAAACCAATGCCCACAACTACTTGTGTTCTACTCGTGCATAGAATCTACGCATAGACCTAGCTCATGATTCCACTGTTGGGGAATGTAGCAATAATTCAAAATTTTCCTACGTATCACCAAGATCAATCTAGGAGATGCTAGCAACGAGAGAGAGGGAGTGCATCTTCATACCTCTTGAAGATCGCGAAAACGGAAGCGTTACAAGAACGCGGATGATGGAGTCGTACTCGCGGCGATTCAAATCACGGAAGATCCAATCTAGCACCAAACAGACGACGCCTTCGTGGTTCAACACACGTACAGCCCGGGGACGTCTCCTCCTTCTTGATCCAACAAGGGGAGAGGATAAGTTGAGGGAGAGCTCCGAGCACGACGGTGTGGTGGTGGAGCTCGTGGTATTTCTGCAGGGCTTCGCCAAGCTCTACGGAGGAGGAGGAGGTGTTGGAGGAGGGAGGGGCTGCGCGAGGGGAAGGGTGCGGCAACCCTCCCACTCCCCCACTATTTATAGTGGAAGGGGATAGGGGGCCGACCCCCTTAGATCCCATCTAAAGGGGGGGGGGCAAGGGGGAGGCTTGCCCCCCAAGCTAGGTGGGGCGCCCCCTTTAGGGTTTCCCCAAACCCTAGGTGTATGGGCCCTAGGGGGAGTTGGCGCCCAGCCCATCTAGGGGCTGGTTCCCCTTGATATTCAGCCCATAGGGCCCTCCAGGGAAGGTGGACCCCCGGAACCCCTTCGGTGGTCCCGGTACAATACGGTAACCCCCCCCCCCGAACACTTCCGGCGACCGAATAAGGACTTCCCATATATAAATCTTCATCTCCGGACCATTCCGGAACTACTCGTGACATCCAGGATCTCATCCGGGACTCCGAACAACCTTCGGTAACCACATACTATTTCCCATAACAACTCTAGCGTCACTGAACCTTAAGTGTGTAGACCCTACGGGTTCGGGAACCATGCAGACATGACCAAGACATCTCTCTGGCCAATAACCACCAGCGGGATCTGGATACCCATGTTTGCTCCCCACATGTTCCACGATGATCTCATCAGATGAACCAAGATGTCGGGGATTCAATCAATCCCGTATACAATTCCCTTTGTCCATCGGTATGTTACTTGCCCGAGATTCGATCATCGGTATCCCAATACCTCGTTCAATCTCGTTACCGGCAAGTCTCTTTACTCGTTCCGTAATGCATGATCCCATGACTAACTCCTTAGTCACATTGAGAACATTATGATGATGCATTACCGAGTGGGCCCAGAGATACCTCTCCATCATACGGAGTGACAAATCCCATTCTTGATTCGTGCCAACCCAACAGACACTTTCGGAGATACATGTAGTTAGGGATGTAAATGGTATTAATAATTTCCGCACCGAATCCGCATCCGCATCCGTTTTTGAGGATATGGTATGCAATTATGTGAATCCACCGAATATGGATGCAGATACAGATTTCGATCAATCGGATATCCGACGGATATTGTAGTGGATATTGTATCACTAGTATCCGATGGATGTGGATTGTCTGCTATTTTTTGTGGATTATCCGAGGTAAGAAAACCGGATTATATCCGATAAATAAGCTAAGTGCCCCACACAAGCTGGTCCATATGCCCATTTAAGTTAATAATTGTTGATTTGCAGTCATCCTATATACTCTACCATAACCTCGTACGCAATCACCGCTTGGAAAATTGGTAGCGCATCGGCCGACGGTGATAGCGCATCATATCCCTCTCTCCGTCGCCATCTTGCATTGTTGCTTCTCCCCGGCCGCCGGCTGCATCTCTGATCTCTCGATAGTCTGGTGGTTGAACAATGGTCAAAGATGCCCGTGGCCAATTAGTTGGCGCCAACAACGGATGTAAGTGAATTCGTAGATGCACTCATGCACATAGTCTTGCGCAAGTTAGAGCAACGATGATCTTGATCATGTCCGGCAGTCAATGGATGCCGTGAGCAGCAGCACGCCCACACCACGGCAAAAGGCACTCCAACGTCATAGAGCCTCGACGGGCGTGGCCGACGCTTCTCACGGCCATGATCGGCAGCCCGGAACGATGGGAAACGTCCATCATCTTGATGGCGGTCTGCATGGATCCGACGTGGGTTCGCACCGACGCAGCTGTCCATCGGTAACACGCCAATAGAACTTGACCAGTAGCACGTACGCACATACTCCTCTAAACTCACCAGGTTGAAAGCAATGAATCCAGTAGCTAGCTCTAGAAATCAATCTGATTGCTTGCTTGCTTGGGCCTTGGGTAGTTGGGTTAGCATCTTGCACTTACTGACTTACACGTTTTGCTGAATCAATGAATCTGTGGTCAGACCCTCACAATATCTCTCGTCTCTGTCTGCTTTCCGTGGACTCACACACATGTTGTGTTTCAGAAAGACGCATGCTTCAGACTTTCAGACAAAAAAAGAGTAACTGAAAAACAAAGGAGGCAGACAGAGACAGTAGTATGTGGTTTCGGCCAACACTTGTCCTTTTCTTCTTCAATTTTCATCTAGCCTTTTCTGTACACAAATTCCTAATCATTTGTACAAGATCCACTTGGCAACACAACCTGATTTAAACACTGAACCAATGCACCCAGCTGGTTCAACTCAACAAGATAGAAAACCATTCTGGCACATGTGTAAGTTCGCTTCAGTTGTAGGCAAACTGCAGCATGACATTTCACTTCGGCACCCACATATACTATTCAGTTTAGATCACCATGCAGAGAAAAATCAGTGTTGCTCGCGGCCATGATCGACTCCCATACATGACATTGGGCAAGTTTGTAGTAGTCTAGTAGGCTTTATCTTAATAGACTACAAAACACTGAATTTATGTTGTTTAATGTCTTGCTTGCCGATCCTTCTAAGTATTAATTTCTTTGATCAGTAAAAAGTGACTGATTACTTTTGTATTGTTATTCTTTTTATAGATCGTCTGAAAAAGATATTGGGGAAAAGATCAACATCTGCAAGAACAAGTGCAGTTCAGAGTATGGTTGTATCACCCCCAGCTGAAAGTCAAGATGAAGAACCGCTAAAATATTGGCAGTGGCAATGAAGCTGCAAATGAAGTGATTGATCTGGAGGGTGATAATCAGGATGCAGAAGTAGATGAGCATGTAGGGAAGAAACAAAAGAAGACCACATTAGAATGTTGGGACCATTTTGATAAGTTTTTCAAGATGGTGGAGGTAGATGGCAAGAAAGTTAAGGAGGCATGGGCTAAATGCAAGTACTGCACTTATGATGCAAGGAGAAATAGCAGGAATGGGACATCAGTCTTCTTGAACCATATTAAGATGCATAGTGTGAAGTCAGGCCAACAGTTGCTCAAAGTAGAGAAGAAGGAACATGGTTCTGTTGCCATTGAGGCTTATAAGTATGATCAAGAGTCTTCCTTGAGAAAGCTCTACTTGGCAATAATCATGCATGAATATCCCTTCAATATTGTTGAGCATGAATACTTCCATGACTTCATCAAATCCTTGCGCCCTTCAGTTCCTCTGAAGAACCGTAACACTGTTAAAACTGAAATAGTGGCTATGTTTCAAACAGAAAAGGATAAGCTGTATGAGTATTTCAAAACAATTAACTGTCATTTTAGCACCACAATGGACCTGTGGACATCAAATCAGAATAAAGGGTACATGTGTGTCATTGTGCATTGGATTGATGATGAATGGATTATTCGGAAAAGGATCATCAAATTTATGCATGTAGAAGGGCGCCATACTGGTATTAACATGTCTGGAGAATTTATTGCTTGCATTTTGCGCTGGTTTATTGAGAAAAAAAATGTTTTCTCTTACTTTGGACAATGCATCTTCAAATGAAGTTTGTGTTAAACATGTCATTAGTAAACTGAAAGATTATTCCCCTCTATTATGTGATGGTGAATTCTTTCATGTGAGATGTGCAAATCATGTTCTTAATTTGGTTTCTAGAGATGGTCTTGATCAGATTTCAAATGCAGTTTGGAGTGTTAAGGCATTTGTTTTGGCAGTAAAATCATCGCCTTAGTTGGAGGAGGAATTCTATAAGTGTGCATCTGAGTGTGGGTTGTCCACAGAAAAAGGTCTACGGCTGCATGTCCAAACAAGGTGGAATTCTACATACCACATGTTGAGTGATGCCCTATATTATAAGAAGGCCTTTGATAGGTTGCATGAGATTGACAAAAAGAAGTTTGACAAGTTTGCTCCAACAGCTGATGATTGGGACAAGGCGCTTACCCTTTGTAGATGCCTGAAGAAGTTTGATGATCTCACTACTCTACTATCAGGTAATCAATATCCAACAGCAAACCTATTCTATAAAGGCTTCTGTGAGATCAAGGCTTTAATTTCTGGTTGGCGTAATAGTAGTGATACTACTATTAAAAAGATGGCAGGTTCTATGCAAACTAAATTTGATAAGTACTGGAGGAAGTCAAATCTTGCTCTTGCGGTTGCCTTCTTTCTTGACCCTAGATATAAGAGAAGTGGAATTGAACATTACATGAGAAAGGTTCATGGGGAACTACTGTATCGTGGTAAAGTAGAAGAGTTGATTATTGCTGTGAAGCAGATGTACCAAGCATATGCTTCTAACTATTCACAGAGCACTGATGGACCTAGCTGTACTACCACTTCCCAAGAAGGCGATACTGATCTTATGGTAGAAGGTGAAGATGGTTATTTTCTATCTCAGCAGGGCACTCATGGGTCTAATGAAGGTGACACTGACTTGGATAAGTACATGGCAGAAGTTACAGTAAGGCTTTCAAAGGTTGCTTTTGAGAACTTTGATATGTTATCATGGTGGAAAACACATCAAGATGTATATCCTGTGTTATCAATGCTTGATCGTGATGTTTTGGCCATACAAGTGTCCACTGTTGCCTCGGAAGCAGCTTTCAGTGCCGGTGGTCGTGTTATTGATCCATTCTGCAGTCGTCTTGACCCCTATGTGGTAGAAGCATTAATATGTACAAAAGACTGGGTTGCTGCATCTAGGAAAAATAACAATAAAAAGGGGATAGACTTAGTTCTATTGTGAACAATCTGGAGGTTGTGGAAACACTTGTTGCTAATATTAGTCTTGAGGAACAGCTTGAAAAAAAGGTAAGGCTCTGCCCTCTCTACCACTCTTACTCATTTGCAAGAGACTTGCCTTCATGATCATTAATGCCCTATATATACATGATCTAATGCTAATATTTTCCCTAGACTTTGTAGCAACAAGCAGAAGCTGGCAGTGATAGTGATGATGACAATTTCAATTATACCACGAGTACTTCAACTTTAGGGGAGAGGCTAGCTATGCAAGTATGTCTGATTACCTCTTGAACATCACTGCTATTTTATATCTCTAAAGTAATAACAATATTTTCCTTAAATTGCATGCTGCTGATACATAGGATAATCAAGGAACTGATATTGAATAAGAGGCTGATCAACTGCATCAGGAGCAAGAAGTTTAGGTACGCAGTTATACCAACAATTCTCTGATGTATATTAGTATATATTACCAGCCTGTATCCTCTTTGTACATATGGATTAGTTTTACTAATATATGCCTTTTATATGCGTGCTGCTACTTGCTAGTTACAAATCACAAGCCGATCAGATTAGATTTACATTTATATATACATATGTACTCATGATTGGATATGTATGTTGATAGTTACCGATCAGATATCAATATAATTGAATTAGTCATCTATGTATAGTATGTGCATCGATGCATACAATATCTGATGCTTGATGTTTCTCTTCTGTCTATATACACGTACTCTAAGAGGTTATAAATTAATCATCTGGATATATACACCTCAGAATTGATGCATGTGTGTTCGAACTACTTAATTGTCCACAGCCAAGTATCAATAATTTCTCTGATTGTCAAGTGTAGCATCTAATGATCTAATATCTCTTATCATTCTCACATGGTGATGCCAGTGGATTGGAAGAGCACCATGTTGAAGAGAAATAAAGGATGATTACCGGCTTCTACGTACTTGAACGGATACTTGCCTTTGATAATAAATAAAAACTCTGATTGAATTAAATATTTCTTAAGTACGACCTTCATCTTGGACTCTATGTGTAATGCTATCAGCATATTATCGGTACTGCATATTGTTGCTATGCTGGTGATTTATATAACTTTAAAACGCCACTCTCTAGTGTTATGCGCTTGGATGAAAACGTGTTTTCATATTGTTTGCTTAGTAGAAATAAATCATGTCTTTGCACGTATAATCTGATAATTTTTGTCTGTTTCCGGTCCGAATTTGCTCCACCTCCGCTCCGAATCCGTAGTCCGACATAATCCGCATTTGAATCCACATCCGGTCATTATCCGCTCCGCTCCTAATCCGTCCAAAAAATATGGTAAAGGATATGGTAAAAGCATTATCCGATACGATCCGATCCGTTTACATCCCTACCTGTAGTGCACCTTTATAGCCACCCAGTTACGTTGTGACATTTGGTACACCCAAAGCATTCCTACGGTATCCGGGAGTTGCACAATCTCATGGTCTAAGGAAACGATACTTGACATTAGGAAATCTCTTAGCAAACGAACTACGCGATCTTGTGTTATGCTTAGGATTGGGTCTTGTCCATCACATCATTCTCCTAATGATGTGATCCTGTTAACAATGACATCCAATGTCCATGGTCAGGAAACCACAACCATCTATTGATCAACGAGCTAGTCAACTAGAGGCTTACTAGGGACATATTATAGTCTATGTATTCACACATGTATTACGGTTTCCGGTTAATACAATTATAGCATGAACAAGAGACAATTATCATGAACAAGGAAATATAATAATAAGAATTTTCTTATTGCCTCTAGGGAATATTTCCAACAGTTCGGATATGTTATTTCCTTTCTGTTAAACCGACTTTGTACAACCCTAAGCCCCTGCAATGTCTATATAAATCGGAGGGTTAGATCGAAGGCAGGATCATAACATTACTAAGCTAGCCAAGCTAGGGTTAGCCAATACGATCTCGTGGTAGATGAACTCTTGTAACCCCTATACCCTTCGAATACAATCAAGCTGGAGTAGGGTTTTACCTCCTTTAAGAGGGCCCGAACCTGGGTAAACACCGTGTCCTTTTAATCATAGTTACCATCGATCCTCAGATATATAGCTTGGGCCCCCTACCCGAGATCTGCCAGTTTTTACACCAACAGTATGCGCGAGTAGGCGTTCGAGACCCCGCCCGTATGTATGTACGTGGCCGTATTTACTTTCTTGCACCCTGGTTGTACGTATGTGTACATACTACATGCGCGCCTCTACTATGACACGTGCCCTTCCTTACTCGGCCATAGTTCATCGCTGCAACCTGCAGACAGACTGATCGACCAGTATGTACGTACACATTCGCGACCAGAATGACAATGCTATGTACGCTTCGGCCAGGTGGGTCCCAACTGTCAGGCACCTCCTTGCGTGCAAAGATGTAGCTGGTGGGTCCCAGTGATACGTCTCCAACGTATCTACTTTTCCAAACACTTTTGCCCTTGTTTTGGCCTCTAACTTGCATAATTTGAATGAAACTAACCCGGACTGACGCTGTTTTTAGCAGAACTGCCATGATGTTGTTTATTGTGAAAGAAACAAAAGTTCTCAGAATGACATGAAAATCCACGGAGATAACTTTTGGAAAAAATAAAAAATACTGGCAAAAGATCAAGGCCACGGGGCCCACACCCTGTCCACGAGGTTGGGGGGGCGCCCCCTCCCCCTGGGCGTGCCCCCCTGTCTCATGGGCCCCCTGATGCTCCACCAACCTCAACTCCAACTCCATATATTCCGTTCCGCGGAGAAAAAAATCAGAGAGGAAGTTTCATCGTGTTTTACGACACGGAGCCGCCGCCAAGCCTTAATCTCTCTCGGGAGGGCTGATCTGGAGTCCGCTCGGGGCTCCGGAGAGGGGGATTCGTCGCCGTCATCATCATCAACCATCCTCCATCATCAATTTCATGATGCTCACTGTCGTGCATGAGTAATTCCATCGCAGGCTTGCTGGACGGTGATGGATTGGATGAGATTTACCATGTAATCAAGTTAGTTTTGTTAGGGTTTGATCCCTAGTATCCACTATGTTCTGAGATTGATGTTGCTATGACTTTGCTACGCTTAATGCTTGTCACTAGGGCCCGAGTGCCATGATTTCAGATCTGAACCTATTATGTTTTCATGAATATATGTGAGTTCTTGATCCTATCTTGCAAGTCTATAGTCACCTATTATGTGTTATGATCCGACAACCCCGAAGTGACAATAATCGGGATACTTCTCGGTGATGACCATAGTTTGAGGAGTTCATGTATTCACTATGTGTTAATGCTTTGGTACGGTACTCTATTAAAAGGAGGCCTTAATATCCCTTAGTTTCCACTAGGACCCCACTGCCACGGGAGGGTAGGACAAAAGATGTCATGCAAGTTCTTTTCCATAAGCACGTATGACTATTCGGAATACATGCCTACATTACATTGATGAACTGGAGCTAGTTCTGTGTCACCATATGTTATAACTATTACATGAGGAATCGCATCCGACATAATTATCCATCACTGATCCAATGCCTACGAGCTTTTCACATATTGTGCTTCTCTTATTTACTTTTCCGTTGCTACTATTACAATCACTACAATACTGCTATCTTTACTTTTGCTACTGTTACCATTACTATCATACTACTATGCTACTAAATACTTTGCTGTAGATACTAAGTTATCCAGGTGTGTTGAATTGACAACTCAACTGCTAATACTTGAGAATATTCTTTGGCTCCCTTTGTGTCGAATCAATAAATTTGGGTTGAATACTCTACCCTCGAAAGCTGTTGTGATCCCCTATACTTGTGGGTTATCAAGACAAATTTCTGGCACCGTTGCCGGGGAGCATAGCTCTATTCTTTGAGTCACTCGAGATTTATATCTGCTGATCACTATGAAGAACTTGAAAGATGCAAGAACTAAGATTTTTCCCTCAACTACGAGGGGAGGTAAGGAACTGCCATCTAGCTCTGCACTAGATTCTCCTTCTGTTATGAGTAAGCTTGCGACACCTAAACTTGCTACTGCTATGAATTCTGATATGTCGCATGTTATTGATGATGCCACTTCTGCTGTGCATGATACTTATGATGAAACTACTTCTATGCTTGATACTACTGTGTCATTAGGTGAATATCTTGATGAACAACTTGCTAGGGTTAGAGAGAATGAAATTATTGAGAATGAAATTATTGATGATAGTGATGATGAAGGTTCTCCCCCTAATTATGAATTGCCTATTGTTCTTGAGGGTTATGTTATGGATGAAGAAGTTGCTAGAGCTATTTTTGCTTGCAATGATAGATATGATCTTAAGAGGTTATTAGCTAAATGGAAGTAGCAATCCCTTAATGCTAGAATGAAACATGACCCCGCTTTTGCTACTTCACCTATCTGTGTTACTGATAAGGATTATGAATTCTCTGTTGATCCTGAGATAATTACTTTGGTTGAATCTGATCCTTTTTATGGCAATGAATCTGAAATTGTTGTGGCACATCTTACCAAGTTGAATGATATAGCCACCCAATTTACTAATGATGAGAAGTCTCGCTATTATTATATCCTTAAGATCTTCCCGTTCTCATTAAAGGGTGATGCTAAAACTTGGTTTAATTATCTTGATCTTGTATGTGTGCGTAGTCCCCATGATATGATTTATTACTTCTCTGCTAAATATTTCCCCGCTCATAAGAAACAAGCTGCCTTGCGGGAAATATATAATTTTGTGCAAATAGAAGAAGAGAGTCTCCCACAAGCCCGTGGGAGGCTTCTCTGATTACTTAATGCTTTGCGCGATCATCCTCTTAAGAAAAATGAAATACTTGATATCTTTTATAATGGACTAACCTATGCTTCCAAAGACTACTTGGATAGTTGTGTTGGTTGTGTTTTCAGGGAAAGTACAGTCGACCAAGCTGAATTTTTATTGAATAATATGTTGACTAATGAAAATAATTGGACTCTTCCTGAGCCAATTCCTGAGGCAATTCCTGAACCAATTGAGCCAACTCCTGAGCCTATTCCTAAACCTACTCCAAAGAAGATAGGTGTCCTATTTCTCAGTCCTGAAGATATGCAAGAGGCAAAGAAATCAATGAAAGAAAAAGGTATTAAAGCAGAAGATGTTAAGAATTTACCTCCTATTGAAGAAATACATGGTCTTAATATACCACCTGTTGAAGAAACACATTGTCTTGATAACCCGACACAGGTAGTAAAGGTAAATTCTCTCTATAGATATGATAAAGTTGAAATCCTGTCTACTAAATTTCATAGCCTATCTTCTTGCGTATGCGCTTAACTTATATGCTTAAATCAAACCCTTATGCTAAATATATGAAGGATATCATTACAAATAAAAGAAAGATACGAGAAGCTGAAATTTCCACCATGCTTGCTAATTATACTTTTAAGCGTGGAATACCAAAGAAACTTGGAGATCCAGGAATACCAACTATACCATGCTCCATTAAAAGAAATTATGTTAAAACTGCTTTATGTGATCTTGGAGCCGGTGTTAGTGTTATGCCTCTCTCTTTATATCGTAGACTTGAATTGAATAAGTTGACACCTACTAAAATATCTTTGCAAATGGCCGATAAATTAGTTGCTATACCTGTCGGTATTTGTGAGCATGTGCCTGTTGTGGTAGGAAATGTCACTATCTTAACGGACTTTGTTATTCTTGATATTCCCGAGGAAGATAGTATGTCGATTATCCTTGGTAGACCCTTTCTGAATACTTCATGGGCTGTTATCGATTGCAACAAAGGCAATGTCACTTTTCATGTTAATGGTAATGAGCATACGGTACACTTTCCGAGGAAACAACCTCAAGTTCATAGCATCAATTCTATTGGAAAAAGTCCAGCTATCATTATTGGAGGTTTTGAATTTCCTCTTCCGACTGTCAAGAAAAAGTATGATATTCTTATTGTTGGGGATGTTCATATCCCCGTTGAGGTAACCTAGTGTTATTCAAAATTTCTCCAGTTTCATGTTATTCAGAATGAGTTTGTTAACAAGACTTGATCAACCTTGTTAGTGGATTCCTTTTCATGATCATGAGATGGATGAAACTAGAAGGCACAACCTTTTGTACCCTCTTTTTACTTTCTGTTATTTAGAATAAATAAAGCAAAAATAGTATTATCTATCTGTTTTTTGAATTATCCATGCAATAAGAAATATCCCTAAAATAAAAGTGCTCGAAATGCCCTGCAAATTTAGTATGAATTTTTTTGGATTATTTGAGGATTTTAGGCACTGAGAACACTGTAGGGGCAAGCACCTGGCCATGAGGGTCGAGGGGGCGCCCCCTCTCCCTGGGTGCGCCCCCTGTCTTGTGGGCCCACGGTGGCCCCCCTCCACTTATTCCTGCACCTACACACTCCGTCTTCATCCCAAAAAATCCCCATCGAGCTCAAGCACAAGTTCTAGCTCGTTTTGCTGCGATTTTCGATCTCCTTGCTCAAATCTCCATTAACAAAACTGCTTTGGGAGATTGTTGCTTGGTATGTGACTCCTCCATTGGTCTAGTTAGTTTTTGTTCTACTTGTTTATTCATTACAAATTTTTGCTGCCTAGGCGACCCTGTTCTTGAGCTTGCATGTAAAATTTATGAGGTCCCAAGTAATTCTAATGCATGATATAGGCTCTAGGCACTTATGGGAGTAGTTGCTATCAATCTTGTTTAGTTTAATTCATTTTTATTTTGAAGTTACTAAAAATTTCAGAAATTTTTCAGCGGAAGAAATATGTACAGGAAAATGTACCAAGGTGATTCCTCAACAAAGAAAGGACCTAGGCATGCTATGCATGAGCAATACGATGAACCACTAAGGGAAGCCGAGGTGCGGTCTCGAGAATGTCCGTCAGAAGAGTTTATGGTCAACGCAGGCATTAAGGATGAATTTGATACATATGTGCGTAATGCCGATCTTGAGGACTTCATGCAAGACAAGTGTCCTGATTACTACTATCTAACTGATTCATTCGTGAGAAGGTTTAAATTTTCATCTTCGCATAATTCTCAAAGTGTCCTGTTTGATATTTACGATCAATCTTATACCATGGACTTAGAAGATTTTACAACTGCTTGCAAACTCCCACAGTGGGGTAATGTTAATGAACCCCACAAATCTGAATATAAAGACTTTCTTGCTAGTATCACGGTGGGAGAATCTAGGGATATAGCACAAGCTACCATAGGGAGCATTCATTTTCCTGTTATGCATTATTTTTCTCTCTTCATTGGTAGATGCATTAATGGTAAAGATGAAGCATGTCACATGTGTGTCCCTGATCTTTGTGTCCTCAAGAGTGCTGTATTAGGTAATAAAGATTACAACTTGGGGGCAATAGTCCCACGTAGGTTGCATAATATTGGTATTTCTGGACATTTATTTGGAGGAATTTATGCGACCCGTGTTGCTAATTATCTTGGTATACCTCCATGTGAGGGTGATTTAGAGTTGCCTGCCGCTTATTTAAATTTTGATGCTATGGTCAGGCATCGTTTTCTTTTGAGGAATGAACAATTCCTTTAGTATCGACTAATCTTTGACAGACGTTGCGTTGTCCATGTTACTCTCCCTGCTCCTTCCCTTTTTGATTACCAGGCAAAACAAAGATATGTTTGTCACCAGGGTGGAGGCAGCCAAACACAAGGGTAGAGCGGAGGCAGCTCGCCAACATGCCGCAGCTCAGGAAGCATTGGCTGCTGCATCTCAGTACAACCCCAGTTATAACTTCGGATATCAGCCAGGCTATCCTTGGCATTAGACCAACTTAGGACAAAACCCTAAGCTTGGGGGAGTACGTATTTCTCACCGACTTTACATTCATGTTCACACACTATTCTAGTTGTCGGTGCTCATACTCTTTCATTGTATTATTCATGCTAGTTTAATTTCCTTTTTCTAGCTTTCTTCTTGTGTGTTTGATAAACCTTATGAAAAACCAAAAAATAGTTAGTTTAATTTCCATGCTTGTAGTAGTAATTAAAATGAAAACCCAAAAAGATTTCTCGTTCTTCTTTTACTTGTTGGGAGCTTTCCTGTGTAAATAGTTTTATTTCTTTTCTTTCCTTTGGGGGTCAAGAGTAGAAGACCATATTGAAAATGCTTAGTGGCTCTCATATGCATGATTGTTGATTTAATTTAGAGCCCATATTACTTTGTCTTCTCTCTTGAATTGAATGCTTGCAAATTCTAGCTTAGTCCAATGCACGTGCACTATTATTATTATACACACCGTTCAGTTGTGCAAGTGAAAGGCAATAATGATGATATATGATGGACTGATTGAGATGAGAGAAGTTGGTATGAACTCGACCTCTCTTGTTAATATAAATATGATGAGTTCATCGTTCCTAATTCAGCTTATTATGAATAAACATGTTTGCAATAACATTTAGAGATTATAGTTTCTTATGACATGCTTAATTAGCTAGGAGCTTATAATGGTTTGCCTTGCGTGCCAACATGCTATTAAAATGATTGTGATTTGGTATGGTGGGATGATATCCTCCTTTGAATGAATTGAGTGACTCGACTTGGCACATGTTCACGCATGTAGTTGAAACAAAATCAACATAGCCTTCACGATATTTATGTTCATGGTGGATTTATCCTACTCATGCTTGCACCTGGTGTAAATTAATTTTAATGCATGTTCATGACTGTTGTCGCTCTCTCAGTTGGTCGCTTCCCAGTCCTTTGCTAGACTTCACCTGTACTAAGCAGGAATACTGCTTGTGCATCCAAATTACTTAAACCCCAAAATTGTTCCATATGACTACACCATACCTTCCTATATGCGGTATCTACCTGCCATTCCAAGTAAATTTGTATGTGCAAACTCCAAACCTTCAAATAAAATTATGTTTTGTATGCTCGAGCAGGTCATGTTTCAACTAGTGTTGTCTGTATCTTCCATGCTAGGTGGGTTATTCTCAAAAGGAGTGGACTCCGCTCCTCATTCATGATAAAATAGCTGGTAACCGGGATGCCTAGTCCCATGATCAAAAAGATCAAAGCAAATCAAAATAACTAAAACAGAACTCCCCCCGGGCTGTTGCTAGTTGGAGGCACTCGTTGTTTCGAGCAAGTCATGGATTGATGCTTGTTGGTGGAGGGGAAGTATAAACTTTACCATTCTGTTTGGGAACCGCCTATAATGTGTGTAGCATGGAAGATATCGAGATCTCATAGTTGTTGCATTGACAGTGAAAGTATACCGCTCAAAATGTTATTCATCTCTATTTTAAAATCGAGCTCTAGCACCTCTACAAATCCCTGCTTCCCTCTGCGAAGGGCCTATCTATTTACTTTTATGTTGAGTCATCACTTTCTTATTAAAAAGCACCTGCTGGAGATCACGCTATCATTTGCATGCATTACTGTTAGTTTATATTGGGTATGACTTGACTGGATCTCTTTTACCATGAATTACAATGTTTAGTCAGTCCTTGATCTTTAAAGGTGCTCTACATTTATGTTTTGCGGTCTCAGAAAGGGCTAGCGAGATACCATCTTGTTATATCATATTATGATTGTTTTGAGAAAGTGTTTTCATCCGAGTTTTATTATTATTGCTCGCTAGTTGATTATGCCATTGATATGAGTAAACATGAGACTTAAGTGTTATTGTGAATATGGTTAGTTCATAATCTTTGCTGAAAACTTGAATGCTGGCTTTACATATTTACAGCAATAAGAGCAAACATAGTTTGTAAAAGTTTTTCTTTATCACTTTTAGTTTATCAACTGAGTTGCTTGAGGACAATCAAAGGTTTAAGCTTGGGGGAGTTGATACATCTCCAACGTATCTACTTTTCCAAACACTTTTGCCCTTGTTTTGGACTCTAACTTGCATGATTTGAATGAAACTAACCCGGGCTGACGCTGTTTTCAGCAAAACTCCCATGATGTTGTTTATTGTGCAGAAAACAAAAGTTCTCAGAATGACCTGAAAATCCACGGAGATAACTTTTGGAAAATATAAAAAGTACTTACAAAAGATCAAGGCCAGTGGGCCCACACCCTATCCATGAGGGTGGGGGCGTGCCCCCTCCCCCTGGGCGTGCCCCCCTTGTCTCGTGGGCCCCCTATGCTCCACTGACCTCAACTCCAACTCCATATATTCCTTTTTGCAGAGAAAAAATCAGAGAGGAAGTTTCATCATGTTTTACGACACGGAGCCGCTGCCAAGCCCTAATCTCTCTCGGGAGGGCTGATCTAGAGTCCGTTCGGGGCTCCGGAGAGGGGGATTCGTCGCCGTCATCATCATCAACCATCCTCCATCATCAATTTCATGATGCTCACTGTCGTGCATGAGTAATTCCATCGCAGGCTTGCTGGACGGTGATGGATTGGATGAGATTTACCATGTAATCAAGTTAGTTTTGTTAGGGTTTGATCCCTAGTATCCACTATGTTCTGAGATTGATGTTGCTATGACTTTGCTACGCTTAATGCTTGTCACTAGGGCCCGAGTGCCATGATTTCAGATCTGAACCTATTATGTTTTCATGAATATATGTGAGTTCTTGATCCTATCTTGCAAGTCTATAGTCACCTATTATGTGTTATGATCCGACAACCCCGAAGTGACAATAATCGGGATACTTCTTGGTGATGACCATAGTTTGAGGAGTTCATGTATTCACTATGTGTTAATGCTTTGGTACGGTACTCTATTAAAAGGAGGCCTTAATATCCCTTAGTTTCCACTAGGACCCCACTGCCACGGGAGGGTAGGACAAAAGATGTCATGCAAGTTCTTTTCCATAAGCATGTATGACTATATTCGGAATACATGCCTACATTATATTGATGAACTGGAGCTAGTTCTGTGTCACCATATGTTATAACTATTACATGAGGAATCGCATCCGACATAATTATCCATCACTGATCCAATGCCTACGAGCTTTTCACATATTGTGCTTCTCTTATTTACTTTTCCGTTGCTACTATTACAATCACTACAATACTGCTATCTTTACTTTTGCTACTGTTACCATTACTATCATACTACTATGCTACTAAATACTTTGCTGTAGATACTAAGTTATCCAGGTGTGTTGAATTGACAACTCAACTGCTAATACTTGAGAATATTCTTTGGCTCCCTTTGTGTCGAATCAATAAATTTGGGTTGAATACTCTACCCTCGAAAGCTGTTGTGATCCCCTATACTTGTGGGTTATCACCCAGTAGTTAGGGGGAAACGTTTTTTTTTGCGAAACACGGTGGCCCGTCAGGTGGGTCCCTGCTGTCAGGTGGAGGAACCACTATTTCGTGTGTAATAAGGAGGCACTTCCTTGCTGTGGCCATGGACCCAGCTGTCAGCATCTCCACATACAGTACCCTTCCGATGGAAGTCATTCTTTGACCACATTGACCACGCCGTGCCGAGAGCACCAAGACGGTGGACGACGGTGAGGCCTAGGAAGGGGACGACGCGGAAGTGGATGCCCACACACAGAGGAGTACGAGGGTTCACTGGTTTGGCTGCGGTGGAGGCTGCCGTCGCCGGAGAATAACAAGGGGTGTGGTGAGTAGGGGGATTGCCTGGCCAGCGCTGGGAGTAGTAGGGGCGGTGAGGCCTCCGCGGCAGCACAGCCGGCCACAGAGGCAGGAGCAGGCGGCATGATCGACGTTGGTTTGGGCGGCTGGAGCAAGAAGACCAGAAGTTGAAGAAGCACTACGACCGTTGGATGGACATCGTACGCTCACTAGAGCTAGAATCGTTCATATTGACTAAGTTGACAAAGCCCTCCGTCCAAGTCAACTTAGTAGGCCCACAAGTCAGCCTCCGAACCAGTGCGCCCTAGATGTCAGTGGGAGGAATCAGTTTTTCACGTAATAAGGAGGCAGTTGATTGCGTGTGGCTAGGCCAGCGGAGGGAGTAGGATGGGCCGATGAAGCCTGCGCGGCATCATAGCGGGCCACAAGAGGCGGGAGCAGGCAGTCCCGCCGGCTCTGGTTTAGGTGGATGGAGCAGGAAGATCAGAGATTGAAGAAGCACGTCAGCCGTTGGATGGACATCCAACAGTTGCTACTGCTAGAATCGTGTGTTGACTGACAAAGCCTTGCATAAACAAGTCAGCCTCGAAATCTATGGCATGTACAACCCATTTGCTATTATTTTTATAATTTTTACTCATTTGCTAATTCATATGGAATTTATTGCAGCCCATTTTCCATTTTTAGAATTGACGCCCATTTTCTGGTCAGTGCCAGGGTTAAAAAATTGAACTAAAAAATGTGTGAAATTTTAAAAATTTGCATTTTTTGCTGGGGAACAAAATATTATTAATCCAAAAATTAGTAGCCATACTAAAGCAAATTTAAAACTAAATTAGTACTATGTCATGTTAAAATCCAATGAAATCTAAAATATCAGTGAAGAACAAAAACAAAAAAGAAACTAATTGCCCATTTGCTATAATTTTTTTTGAAATTTGCAACCCCTTTGATATTACTTTTAAGATATACTGACCATAATCTTTGGCCAGGCCGGAATGCATCCCTCCTCGTCTTGAAAGATTTGCAGCCTAGTAAGTCGCAGAAAACAAATAGGCCTAGTTTGAGTATTCTTCAAAAAGAAATAGTGAGCTACCTATTTTCTCAAAGAAAAAACTACTGGCCTGGTCATGTTGTTAGGTGGGCCACAAAGACCGCACAACCTAGGTTATAGCCTGCTCCTCCGAACAAATCCTCAAAAAAATTGTGCAATTCTGTCGTTAATTGGCTATACGTTGACAATGATGCGGGTCCCAGATATCAGCAGGGTGGATTAGAATAAAAAATGAGGGGTGCATCTGATTATTAAAAGAGACATTTGCTTGTGTTCGGGAGTGGACCTGATGGGTCCGTACTGTCTTACTCACAACTACGGTCCTCTCCCGATTCACTATGTTGACAGGGCCGGACGGCGGCACCGCGGCGAGCGCACCAAGGCGGAGGATAAAGTGTTGTCGACAATGTGTTAGGCTGGGTTGGACATTCTTATCAAAAAATAAAAATGGGCCGAAACTGTTTACGACATTGACTACAATTTGCATGGGTCCGCTGGTTGCAGGAAGAAAATGGTAGGAGAAAGAAGACTGGTCGTTATCTTTGCCTAAGAATAATATCGACTAAATGTAACGACACTATTATAGGAAATAATATCCTCCTGTTAAAATTTTACTTTTCAAATCGTGAATTTAAAGAACTCGTGCATGAGCATTTAACTTTATTTATTTACTTATTTAGGTTTAGGGACCATGAGCATGTATCTGGGCCAGATTCATGTGAGAGCCTCCCATACAGTTAATTATGGGATCCTCTATTGGGCCTTTATCAGTGGGCTGCATGTTATCGACAAGTGGAAAATATGGTCCGTACCAAAAATAATATGCGCTACGTATGGTACGGGGCAAGGACCGGACCGTGCAACGACTTCCAAAACATTACGTTTGTCGTTCGATCAACACATTTATTCAACCAACAGACGAAATATACTACTGATTGTACATTGAAAACAGCAGCAGCAACAACCAAGGCTGTGGTGCAACAGAAGCAGTAAGCAGGCTAGAAGAGTAAAGACGTAGCTCTCTCTTCCAAACCAAACATCAACCATCATTACAAAAAGGCTACCAAAAAAGAAAAACTGTATGCATCAAACTAAATAAAGATCCTTCCTACTACACCAAGTGTACGCATCTAACTAACTGGCTCAATTAGGCGTTATTATTTATTAAGCTGTGGAGATTGGTTGATGTCTTTAACCAGATGGGTGCCTAATGGGGGAAACTCTAGCCAATAGGTCAAAGTCTGATACTTGCGACCTTCTCTCCTACTTTAGGCTGCAGAGCGTGGAGGAACATATCAGGGTATGATGCGTGCAGAGACGCATGGTACGCTGTGTACAGACAATTTTGCCTGATGAACGAAACCGCGCTGCCATCATGATTCTTGCCGTCGGTTATCTCCTGGTTAATCGGATAATTCAGTCCGAGAAACAAAGAGCGTGTACCAAGGCTACTTACCAGCCTCCAGTCAAAAATTCCTGAAGGCACAGAGAAGCTGGGATCCTGTTCAAAGACCTTGCAGTGATTGTGATTGTATTTTGTGAAACAACACGTCCGGTACGTGTGAACGATCATCAATCGTTCGTCGTCGTCTGATCGAGTCAAGAACCACCTGCAACTGCCATGCCGCTTTTCTTTGAAAGGTTCTGGATTTAGGAAGGCTAGGGACACCAAGCGGCCTACAACATCATATCAAGTTGGAGTCAAATAAAAAAGGGCTCGTACTGTAGTCAATCTTAAGAACAACATGTTACGAGCATGAATATTTTTTTAGTACATGTTGACAGTAATATAAGCAAGTCATCATGATATCATAGGAAAGTAACATATTGTTGTAACAACCGTTTGTAGCGATGACTGGAGTACACGAGCAATACGTCCAGCCATAGAAGGAGTCGACAGCAATACATTATTTTGTTATTTCTCTGTTCTGTTTTCTTCTTTTTATTTGCGTATTATATAAAATGTTCAGTGTGTATTACAAAAGTTTCATTGTATTAAAAAATGATCATGGTATATTATGAAAATCGTTCTCCTTTGCATATAAAAATGTTCACCGTGTATTACAAAAATGTTCATCGTATATTATGAAATTGTTCAACGTTTTTACTAAATGTGGAATGCGTATTCAAAAATTGTTCAACACATATATTCATATTGTCTCAAAAATGTTCATCGTGTATTATTTAAAATGTTCAATGGATATATAAAGTGTTCAGTATATATATATATATATATATATATATATATATATATATATATATATATATATATATATTGATTTCTTTTTCTATTTTGGTTACATTTTTTCGATGAGTATACAATTGTTCACTATATTTCTTAATTTTGTTCAGTATATATTACACGATGTTCAATGTGTATTCATACATTATTCAATGTATTTTCACAAATGTTCAGTACGTGTCCGAAAATTGTTCAGCACATATATTCATATTTTTCCAAAAATGTTCATCATATATTAAAATAAGCTCATCATGTATTATTTAAAAATATTCAGCTTATTTTAAGAAAAAGTCAACGGATATCGCCAAATGTTCAATGGATATTAAAAATATTTTATGTGTGCCTTAAAAAAAAGATTCAACCGAGTATGGTACTTAAACTTTGGCGCCTCCAATTACCAGCATGTCTCACCGGTTCCGCTGGTTAGCAACGCTAGCTCGTGAGTTCGAACTCCTGCAGGCACATGAATTTTTGTTTCTTTTTTTATGTTTTTTTAGAAACCTTTCTTTTTTTATGGTTTTTTAGGGGTAAAGCCAAATTTTATTACTCAAAGTCCAGAGAGAGTGGGATACAAGACCGGTCATGGGGATCGCCAAGCCACACGTGGTGCCCCGGACCCCTTCTAAGAGAGTATTTGGCTAGACTATGTGCTTCATAATTAACAGTACGACACTCAAAAGAGAAAGAACATTGAAAAAGAGTAGACCTAAGATTGATTTCAAACAGAATGGCTCCATACTTTCCTCTGCTTCCCGAGTTGATGTCCGCGACAACTTGCTTACAATCAGATGCAATTATGAAGTTATTTATGAGAAGATCCTCTGCAAGACATATTGCTTCTCTGCATGCCAACGCTTCCAACGAAGCTGGGTCATCCACTCCTTCCATAACAAGAGCTGAGCTCCCTAGATAATTTCCACTTGAATGACGACACACCGCAGCGGCTGAACCGCCTCTCCCTGGCCTGACTGCTGCATCGACATGTATTTTGGCAAAACCCAACGGTGGTGCCTTGGGCCAATGAGGAACTGCTCTGCCCGTACGTGTGATCGTCTGTGCACCGTTAGGCCGAAGCATTTTAAGCTCCTCACAGTACCTGGTAATGCATTTCTGAACTGCTTGGGGACTCTGGAAGATTCCTTCGTGTATCGCCTTGCGTCTCGTCTACCATATTGACCATAGTGTGATAGAGATTAGGGCAAACTGGTCACGGGTTAATGTCTCAATGAGCGAAAACAGCCACTGCTTCGCTTGCGGTTCGGTCACAGCCATCATTTTATGTGCGAAATCTTCGTCCACCAGCACCCATATACACCTGGACATTGTGCATTGCATCAATGAGTGTTTCCACGAGTCCGGCATTCCGCATAGCCCACACCTGGTAGAGACCGACATGTGACGATGAGCACGCACATCCTCCATGGGTAGGGAGTGTTTTGAAAGTCGCCATAGAAACATGTGAACTTTGGCTGGTACGTCAGTTTTCCACAACTTCTTCCACATCCCTGCCTCTGACTGTAGTGATGAAGTTCCTGGAGCCCCCTCAAGCCAAGCCTCACGGCGCTGCTTTGTTTCGGATAACATTCTGTACATAGACTTAACTGTAAAGACGCCCTTACTCTCAAAGTTCCAGCACCAAAAGTCATCTATATTGTGTGTGCAAAGAGGGATACCCAATATGACCACCGCGTCCATTGGCATAAACACCTCGTTCACCCTTTGCTTGTTCCAACTAGCTGAGGATGAGTCTATCAATTCTGAAACAAGCTGTGATGGGTTATCATAGATGCATCCATAGGGTCGCAACATCTCATTTCTCAGAAGCCAGTTATCCCTCCATATGTTGGTAGGTGCACCATTACCAATCCGCCGGATCAGACCCTGTTTCAACACATCACAGCCTTCAATTAAAGATCTCCAGATCTGGCTCGGATGTCCCCCTAGCGAAGCTTGAAGAATGTCACTTGTTGGATAATATATGCTCTTGAAGAATGGCACTAAGAGAATTTGGCTCTTGTAGCAGACGCCAAGCTTGCTTCGCCAACATAGCCAAGTTAAACAGTTCAAAATCCTTGAAGCCAAGACCACCCATTCCCTTTGGCTTTGTCATAGTCTCCCAGGAGACCCACTGAGGTTTACATTTTCCTTCCTTAGAGCCCCACCAAAACTTTTGGATCATCATGTTAAGATGCTCACACAAACCCCTTGGTAGCTTAAAACATGACATGGAAAAGACGGGAACGGATTGCGCAACCGCCTTAACTAGGACCTCCTTACCAGCCGTGGACATGCAATTTTCTATCCACCTTTGCACCTTACTCTAGAGTCTGTCTTTTAGGTACTTAAAAGCTCCATTTTTTGAAGTACCAATATCAGGCGGCATGCCAAGGTATTTTTCATTAAGAGTCTCATTTGTAAAATTAAGCAACGTTTTTATCTCCAAACGTGTGCTGTCTGGAACACCTTTGCTGGAAAAAATTGATGATTTGTAATAGTTGATTCGTTGTCCTGAAGCCTGAGAGTAACTTTCCAGAGCATGGTTCACCTCGGTAGCCCCCACACCAGTGGCGCTAAGGGTGCTACCTGTAGACCATGCATGTTTGATGACTCATCTTTTGATTTTAAGATGCACGAAAGGCCCTCTGCTGCTATCAAGAACAAGTATGGAGATATAGGGTCCCCTTGTCTGATTCCTCGTGATGGTTTGAATCCCTCCAATCTTTTGCCATTGAACATAACCAAAAAGGAGACTGTGCTGACCAGGCCCATGAAAATCTCTACCCATCTTTCAGAAAAACCCAACTTTAGCATAATGGACCGCAGATAGGCCCATTCAACCCTGTCATAAGCTTTCATCATATCTAGCTTGAGCGCACAAGACTGATGTTTCTTTGCCTTGTTTCTCTTCATGAAGTGCAAAAATTCATATGAAGCTATAATATTATCCATAATCAACCTTCCAGGAACAAAAGATGACTGCTCCTCAGAGATGATGTCTGGTAACACTAACTTAAGATGGTTAGAGATCACCTTTGATGCTATTTTATATAAAACATTGCACAAACTTATAGGGCGAAATTTTGTTAACAATGTTGGATTTTTTACCTTTGGGATTAAGACGAAAACAGTTTCATTTATGCTCTCCGCAGATTCTGTTCCCTCCACAATTTTGATGACAACCTTTGTCACCTCACTTCCACATAGGTCGCAATGATGCGAAAAAATGTGCCGGGAAGCTGTCAGGGCCAGGGCCTTGATTGGAAACATCTGAAAGAGAGCTCTTTTAACCTCTTCGGCACGGTATGGAGCATTGAGGGATTCATTCATACATTGCGTCACTTTGATGGGGACAGTGTCAAGGACTTTATCCATGTTGTGCACACCTTCTGAAGTGTAGAGGTTCTTGTAAAAGGAAGTGGTCATGGACTCCATCTCCTCGGTGATAGCTGTAATCAGGCCGTCCCCGGACATTGCAACTATTTTATTTGGTTCTTCCTCCTCCTCCTACTTGCTCGTAAGTGAAAAAAATAAGTATTTTTGTCACAGTGCATGAGCCACTCGAGTCTCGCCCTTTGTCGCCATAGAATCTCCTCTCTGTGGTATAATTCAACCAACCTATCACAAATCTTGATTTCATCATGTGTGGGGCCCGCTCTGTTGGGGGTCAGATGAAGCTCCTGTAGCTGCAGCTTTAGGCGGGAGATTTCCTGCTGGATATTGCCAAAGTGCGCTCGCTCCCAGGTGCTCAGATCTCCCGCCATTTTCTCGAGTTTGTCGTGCAATGATTGAATCGAATTAGCTTGTCCTCTTTCCCAGCCAGCGCGCACAGCCGTCGCTAGAGATTCCTCCTTCTCCCATGCTAACTCATATTTAAAGGCGCGTGGACCCCTGCTGCATGCATGCACGTCGCGTAGCTTGAGTAGTATGGGTATGTGATCGGAAGAAGCAGCCAGCTTGTGCTCTAAGACGCTGATGGGAAAGCAATGCTCCAAGCTGGGTTCGCCACTGCCCGGTCCAGCCGAACTCTCGTGAAAGTGCCTCCGGTCACCTTTTTTCGAAGGTCCAATCGGTGCTTGTGTAACCAATATCTGATAAACCGTAGGTGTCTAGTGCATCCCAGAATCCGTCCATCTGACCCTGGCTCCGCATCCCCACTCCATCATGTTCATGCCCGTGAAGCACTTCGTTGAAATCACCAAGTACCACCCACGGCAAGTTGGAAGATCCCACAATACCTTTAAGTGTATCCCAAGTGTTGTATCGTTCGCTCACTTGAGCTTCTCCATACACAAAAGTCACTCTGGTTTGAATATCAAAGAGCTCACCCATCAATGCATCAATGTGATATTTCGAGTAACCTAAAACTTCAAGCTTTATTTCCTCATTCCAAAAAATTCCAAGGCCACCACTTCTACCAGAGCTACTAACCGCAAAACTCTTATTATAACCTAAAGTTACAGCCATATTCTCCACCCTGGAGCCCTTGATTTGAGTTTCAACAATACATAATATCGAGGGGGCAAGTTGCCTCGCTAGGTCGCGAAGCTCTCGAACTGTCGCGGGTTTGCCAGCTGTTGGTGTCAAAACCGGCGGATCTCGGGTAGGGGGTCCCGAACTGTGCGTCTAGGAGGATGGTAACAGGAGACAAGGGACACGATGTTTTACCCAGGTTCGGGCCCTCTTGATGGAGGTAAAACCCTACGTCCTGCTTGATTGATATTGATGATGTGGGTATTACAAGAGTAGATCTACCACGAGATCAAGGAGGCTAAACCCTAGAAGCTAGCCTATGGTATGATTGTTGTTCGTCCTACGGACTAAAGCCATCCGGTTTATATAGGCACCGGAGAGGGCTAGGGTTACACAGAGTCGGTTACAATGGTAGGAGATCTACATATCAGTATCACCAAGCTTGCCTTCCACGCCAAGGAAAGTCCCATCTGGACACGGGACGAAGTCTTCAATCTTGTATCTTCATAGTCTTGGAGTCCGACCGATGATGATAGTTCGGCTATCCGGACACCCCCTAGTCCAGGACTCCCTCAGTAGCCCCTGAACCAGGCTTCAATGACGATGAGTCCGGCGCGCATGTTGTCTTCGGCATTGCAAGGCGGGTTCCTTCTCCGAATAATTTATAGAAGATTGTGAACACCAGGATAGTGTCCAGCTCTGCAAAATAAATTCCACATACCACCGTAGAGAGAATAATATTTACACAAGTTCAATCTGCTGACGTATTTGGTGGCATGACGTCACACCACTACCAAGCCTTTACTCGAATCGTTTTTATTGTACCACCTCAGCGTGTTTAGCGAAGCGGTTTCCTTGGCACGTCTTGTCGAAGCAGAGATTGTGTTCCCCTTATTCCGGGATTCCCATCAATACGGACGTGGGTAACCCAACCACGCCATTGATTGCGGTGCTTGGGAGAAAAGCGAGTTTTATCAGGCCGGTGGGGACGCATGTTTCCGTCCGCCCATATAAGGGGATAAAGATCCAACCCTTTTACCTGCACCTTCTTCCTCCTTGGCTTATCCATCTCCGTGAACTCGAGCTCCAGCGCCCAAGTCCGCACATCTCACCTCAACCTTCTCCAACTATGTCCGGAGCGGGAGGCAAGTGGATGGCCTCCTCCGTTACGGAGGGGCACATCCAGAAGCTGCGCAGTGCCGGATATCTATCCAGCGACATCGCGCACTGGCTCCCCGACGAGGGAGAGCTCATCCCCACCCCCAGGCCCCACGAGAGGGTAGTATTTCTTCCCCGTTTCCTCTGCGGACTGGGCTTCCCACTCCATCCCTTTGTTCGGGGGCTCATGTTCTACTACGGCCTGGATTTCCATGATCTGGCCCCGAATTTTATCCTCAATATCTCGACGTTTATCGTCGTGTGTGAGGCCTTCCTCTGCATCTAGCCCCACTTCGGCTTGTGGCTCAAGACCTTCAGTATCAAGCCGAAGGTGGTAAAGGGCAGCCAAGCAGAGTGCGGAGGCGCCATGGTGGGCAAGATGCCCAACGTTACTTGGCTTGAGGGCACTTTCGTGGAAACCATTAAGGGGTGGCAATCGGGGTGGTTCTACATCACCGAGCCGCGTGACCCTGAATGGGCAGCGGCCCCCGAATTTAGATCTGGCATCCCCATACGGCTCACCTCCTGGAAAGAGAGCGGCTGGACACGGGGTGATTCGGAGGAGCTAACCGGACTCCAAGCCTGCATCAAAAAGCTAGTGAACAAGAAGCTCAAGCTTGTCAACGTAGTCCAGGTCATGCTTATCCGCCGGATTCTCCCGTGCGAATGATGGGGCTTCAGTATGTGGGAGTTCGATTCGGCGCAGCACCAGACTTTGAGCGGGTTCTTCGACGCTACGTACGAAGATGTATGGAGGGTGTTGTTTAAAGGTGCCGAGGCCCCCGCATCCGCTACCGAAGATCGCGGATTCAGCTTGCAGCGTCCGGCTAGCGAGGTAAGTGATTTTGCCCTTTACGAGACACTTGTTTTCCATAGTTTGACTCTATGCGGGATCTAAACTCCCTCTCCTTTGACAGGACTGGCTGAAGAAGGCTGAACAGACTATCTGTCCGGCCCCATTGCCAGAGGACCCCGCAGACGCCCGCTTAACAGGGCTGCTGGCTTCGGCACCCCACGTGGTGCCGGAGAAGAAGGCCAAGAAGAAGGCCACGGGCACTCGGAAGAGTTCCCGTTTTCAGGTGTCATCGGACGATGACTCCGGGGGAAGACTCCTCCCACAAAGGCGAGGAGGAGAAGAAGAAGGCCTCTCCCCCAGCGGGGGGAGGGAAGAAAAGGAAGGCTTCCCCAACGAGGGAGGCCGAAGGGTCCAAGAAGGGAAAGACTCTTCCCCCAGACTGCTCCGCCAACGCCAGTGATGACGATGAGGATTGGCCTCCAAGGGCCAAGCCCCTGGCGAGATCGTAAGTATCCGGACTCCCGAATAACTTCATGGTTTTTCTTTTCGCCACATAGTGTCTTTCTAATGCCGCATACAACCCTGCAGTCCGCCCAAGGATGATTTTCCCGCTTTGTCAAGCGGGTCCTTGGGTGCGTCGGATATGGATTCCCTTCCGACCGCCTCCACCCCCCGTGATGCGGACGATGCCGATGTGGGATCCCGGGAAGGGACCCGCCAGGAGGAGGAGGCTCTGAAGGTGCCGCAGGGCAACCTCCCGGACTTTGCGCCGGACTGCGCACCGGAACCTGAAGTGGCTTCGGAGTCCGACGGGCGGCCCCTTCGTAAGAAGGGCAAGATCGCGACGCCAGCGGCCTCCGTCCAACTGGAGGCGCCGGATAGCTTGCTGGAGGCGCTCAACGGCGCCTCCATCGAAGAGGAACACAGCACCTTCATGAGTGCGGTGATTCAGAAGGTTCAGCTCACCAAGAGTGGGATGACTGAAGCCTGCAGCAGCCTTCTAACAGGCTTTGAGTTAAGAATTTTGATATATGTAGAATAGTACCGCATAGACAGTAGCCCCTGATGCTCGGTTCGGTATTCTGAAAGAAAAGCCGGACTGAGGATCTAAAAAGATATACGCAGGAGTCATGAAATATGTCAATATGGGGTTGCAGGCTGTGCTGCTGACCTCTACCGCACTGACTGTGTAGGTCAATACTTTGAAGCAAAGCCTCGAGCGGTCCGAGAACGAGCTCGGCCGTGCCAAGAAGCAGCTCGAGGACAAGGAAGGTGAATAACACCGTGTTAAGATTGTACCTTACAGAAAAGGATTTGGTTGCAAGAAAATTGACAAGATAACATGGGTATTGGAGGTGCCACAGCCGAGGTGGCGACCCTGAAGGAGGCGGTGTCCGCGGCCGAACGTAATGCGGCCGCGGAGCGCACCGAGCGAGAGAAGCAGGAGGCGCGGGTGGCGGAGGTACAGCAAGAGCTCCAGGATCTCGTGGAAAAACATGAGAGCCTGGAGCGTGACTCGAAGACTCGAGAGTCCGAGCTTGCATCGGCTCTTGAGAGTGCCAAAGCCGCTAAGGCCGAAGCCTACAAGGCCCTCCAAGAAATCGAGGCGTTGAAGATAATAGCAGCGGGTAAGCCATTTTTCATGCAAAGTAAGCATGTGAGTGTGAATTACCTATCACTTACCCGAATTCGGAGCTCTCCAGGAGCGTTCGCAGATCTTCCTCGCAGCGTGTCCGATGCTGCCGCTTTCTACCGGGCCGAGGAGGGGAGCTCGACGGAGAAGGTCTTCTGGTCTCAGTATGCTGAGGCCGGACATCCGGTGCCCCTTAGCGACCAGCTGAAGCAGCTGGTCGAGCTCCACAAGATGGCCGAACAGGCCATGAGGGGCCTCATAGTTCGGCTGTGGCCTAAGGAGGCCGTGCCTGGGAGCTACTTCGGCCTGGTGCGGCGGCTGGTGGATGCGTGTCCATGGGTTGAAGTCATCAAGCACTCCGCCTGTATTGAAGGTGCCCGTCGGGCCCTTGCCCGCGCAAAGGTGCACTGGGGCAAGATGGATGCTGAGAAGCTTGTGACGGACGCGCCACCGCTGGGCAAGGAGTATCGTACTCCCGAGATGTATTATAAGACTGTTCTGAAGGGTGCCCGCACTATTGCGGGTGAGTGCTCCAAAGATGTAATATTTGAGTAGACTCGCATTTTGTTATCCTGTGCGCTGAAAACTTTGTTCATATGCGCTAAGCAACGCTTGTTAATTTAAAATATTACCTTCTGTGCGGCCGTTTATCAAATCTGAGAGATGGCAAGTCGTCGGCTTCGGCCCCCATGCCACGAGTGCTGGGGTGTTCGGGATAAATTTGAGCACTCTTGTTCCCATTTTTGGGTCCATCTAGGGAGGCGCTCAACACAACGAACAAGGCAACCGGACTTATAATGCTTGAACACTCTCACTTAGCCATAGAATTCTATAATTTTAAATTTCGGCGAAGCCCCTAGTGTTCGGAAGGCCGAATTTGGGGCGCTATCCACGCCTGGGCCGGACAAAGCCGGTTCCTCGCTCTAAGCGGCATAAGTCTTTAGGGACTCGAAAAAACCTCTCGAACAGCGACCGGCTCTCGCCTCATCATGACGGTCAGTTTTAGCTTTCTCCACTGAGGCGCTCGCCCAGCTCAACTGGGGCGCAATCGCAGTGGTTCTCCCAGTGCTACCTTAGCCGATACAACGGAACATAAGGTACCAAAACATGGGAGCCGGGCAAACCCAACTATTGACCCAAGACATGATTCGGAGCCGATGCATATAATGCTATAAGTTCGGGGTGCCGCACTTGTGAAAGTGTTCGGACTTATCGCACCATGATGCGGGAAACATAAGCCCCTGGTGTATTTAGCCGTACCAAAGTGTACGGATGCAACATGTCATAAATGAACAAATGTATGAGAAAGGAATGCAATTGTAAGCAAAAAGGTGCATTGTTTATTCAAGAAATACTGCTGTAAATGCAGAACGATACAAATGGTGCGATAAGCAAGGGATGGGACTATTAAACATGTCCCCCTCCAGGGGTAGGCTGCGGAATGGTGTATAAAACAGATTTAATGCTCATAATGGAGACCACCTGGATATTCGTCGTAGCGTTTCTCCTTCCCTGGCTGTTGCATCGTGAGTTCGGCAGGTCTACTGCCGGACAGAGCCTCTGATGAACGGGGTCCCATGGGTAAAAAAAAGAAAAGAAAAAAGAACGACACACTTGAGAGCCCCTGGTGTGGTTAAGCCGCATTGTGGGCCTATCGTGGTCGTGCCCCTCCCCCTATGCCCATGGTATATTCAGAGCGTAAGATGTACGCGAAGGACCCGTCTTGAAATTTTGTAGGGGCTGGGGTTGGGGCCGCATTGCTACGCGTGCTCGGAACATGCCAGGTGGTCTTGTTGTAGGTTACTCCGGGCGCGTTTAGCCGTGTCCGGTCGCTTAACGGCCGGACTCGAGAATTGCCTTAAGAGGCTGCACTGTACTTCTGCCGCGAGAGCCACTGTATGTTCCTCCGTTCGGAGAGAGCGTTCAGTGTTTCCGTTGACCGTGATGACTCCTCGAGGGCCTGGCATCTTGAGCTTAAGGTATGCGTAGTGCGGTACCGCGTTGAACTTTGCAAACGCGGTGCGTCCGAGCAGAGCATGATAGCCGCTGTGGAACGGAACTATGTCGAAGATTAACTCTTCGCTTCGGAAGTTATCCGGGGATCCGAATACCACTTCCAGTGTAACTGAGCCTGTACAATTGGCCTCTACACCTGGTATGACGCCTTTAAAGGTCGCCTTTGTAGGTTTAATCCTTGAGGGGTCTATGCCCATTTTGCGCACTGTATCCTGATAAAGCAGGTTCAGGCTGCTGCTGCCGTCCATCAGGACTCTGGTGAGGTGAAATCCATCAACGATTGGGTCTAAAACCAATGCGGCGAATCCACCATGGCGGATGCTGGTGGGGTGGTCCCTTTGGTCAAAAGTGATTGGGCAGGAGGACCATGGATTGAACTTCGGGGCAACTGGCTCCATCGCGTATACATCCCTGAGTGCACGCTTCCGCTCCCTTTTGGGTATGTGGGTTGTGTATATCATGTTCACCGTCCGCACTTGTGGGGGGAAACCCTTTTGTCCTCTATTGTTCGGCGGTCGGGTCTCTTCCTCGTCGTCGCTATGCAGCCCCTTGTCGTTGTTTTTGGAAATTAACTTGCCTGCCTGCTTGAATACCCAACAGTCCCTGTTGGTGTGGTTAGCTGGCTTTTCGGGGGTGCGTGTATCTAGGACGAGCGGTCGAGTATTCGGTCCAAATTGGACGGACCCGGAGTAGTTCTTTTGAATGGTTTTTTCCGTTGACCAGGTTTAGAGCCTCTGAATCCGGCATTGACTGCCGTATCCTCACTATTGTCGCCGTTAATGCGGCGTTTGTTTTTGTTGCGACGCGGCCTGCCATTGCGGTCCTTGATATCCAGACTGCCAGAATTTTTACTGAGGTTGTTGCTGCGTGCTAGCCAGCTGTCCTCACCCGCGCAGAAGCGGGTCATGAGTGATGTGAGGGCTGCCATGGATTTCGGCTTTTCCTGTCCCAGGTGCCGGGCAAGCCACTCGTCGCGGATGTTATGTTTGAAAGCCGCGAGGGCCTGCGCATCCGAACAATTGACGATTTGATTTTTCTTGGTTAAGAACCGTGTCCAGAATTGTCTGGCCGATTCGTCTGGCTGCTAAATTATACGGCTTAGGTCGTCAGCGTCTGGTGGTCGCACGTACGTGCCTTGGAAGTTATCGAGGAATGCGGCTTCCAGGTCTTCCCAACTCCCAATTGACTCTGCTGGCAAGCTGTTAAGCCAATGCCGGGCTGGTCCTTTAAGCTTGAGTGGGAGATATTTGATGGCGTGGAGATCATCACCGCGGGCCATGTGGATATGAAGGAGATAGTCCTCGATCCAAACCGCGGGGTCTGTTGTGCCATCATAAGATTCAATGTTCACGGGTTTAAACCCTTCGGGGATTTGATGATCCATTACTTCATCTGTGAAGCATAGTGGGTGTGCGGCGCCTCTGTATTGGGCGATATCACGACGGAGTTCAAAAGAGCTTTGTATATTTTGTTCGGCCCGGCCGGACTTACTGTGTCCGGCGCGACGGTTGTCGTCGCGTATCATGGGGCGCCCACGCGATCCATAGATCGATCTTGATTGTCTTGCCTTATCCTCCAATATATCTCGCAAGTCCGGAGCATTCCCCTGTGGCCTTGTGCTTTTCGAGCGATGCCGGGGTACGGTTCTGGTGGAGGGCCTAGAGGCCTCTCTGTCGCGGCCACGGGGTGGTCGGTCAGCCGTATTGTCTGCTGGTGATGCAGGTTCATATGCCTCCTCCTCTAATCGGGGGAGCAGCTTGCGTTTAGGGTAGCTTTTGGAGGGGCGGTCGAGCTCATGCTCTTCGGCCGCAAGGACTTCAGTCCATCTGTCGGCTAGCAGATCTTGATCAGCTCTAAGCTGCTGCTGCTTTTTCTTGAGGCTGTTTGCCGTGGCCATAAGCCTGCGTTTAAAACGCTCTTGTTCGACGGGATCCTCAGGCACGACGAATTCGTCGTCGTCGAGGCTTGCCTCGTCTCCAGAGGGAGGCATGTAATCCTCTACTTCTTTGTCTGCTGCTTTCTCATGAGGGTTGGCGTCTCCGTCCTCCCGCGCTGAATCTTGCTGGAGGGGGTTGTCTTCGGCACTGCTTGGGGTGTTATTATCTCCGGTGCCGGAATCTCCATTCTTGTTGTGGCGGGATTTAGAGCGGCGCCGCTGACGCCGGCGCTTGGGCTGTTTCTTGGAGGGGTCATCCTCCGCTGTTCCTTCGCCATTCCCATCCTTTGGGATATCCACCATGTATATGTCATATGATGAGGTGGCTTTCCAGTGCCCAGTAGGCGCTGGTTCTTGGTCGTCTCCGGCATCGTCGTCCATACCGTCGATGTCTTTGGAGTCGAAGTCTAGCATGTTGGTTAGATCGTCGACAGTGGCTACTAAGTGGGTGGTGGGTGGGCTTTGAATTTCTTCGTCGTCCGCATCCCAACTGTCCTGACTGCAGTCCGGCCAGGGCTCTCCTGATAACGAGAGATACTTTAGCGAACTCAAGATGTCGCCGAAAGGTGAGTGTTGAAAGATGTCCGCAGCGGTGAACTCCATGACCAGCGCCCAATCGGATTCGAGTGGAGGGGGCGCGGGAGCTTCAGAGTCCGAAGAGGAGTCCGGCACCTCGGAGTCACGAGCTTCACGAGGGACAAGGTCAGTGTTCGGCTCTATCGCCGTAGAGGTTGCAGCCCCCGAGGCGGTGTCTAGCCACCCGTCCTCGATCTGCGCAGCCGGCTCCGAATTGAAGATCAGAGCGGACTCGTGTGCGGCCTCCAGGTTACTGTCCGGCTGCAGAGCTAAGTCATGCCCGTCGTGACAGTGCGGCGCGCTCGGCTGTGGCTCGAATCCATCAAAGATCAAGTCCCCGCGGATGTCAGCCGTGAAGTTCAAACTTCCAAATCTGACCTGACGGCCAGGAGCGTAGCTTTCGATCTGCTCCAGATAGCCAAGCGAACTGGCCCGCAGTGCAAAGCCGCCGAATACGAAGATCTGTCCGGGGAGGAAGGTCTCACCCTGGACTGCGTCGTTGTTGATGATCGAAGAAGCCATCGAGCCTATCGGTGACGACATAGAGGAACTCTCAATGAAAGCACCAATGTCGGTGTCAAAACCGGCGGATCTCGGGTAGGGGGTCCCGAACTGTGCATCTAGGCGGATGGTAACCGGAGACAAGGGACACGATGTTTTACCCAGGTTCGTGCCCTCTTGATGGAGGTAAAACCCTACGTCCTGCTTGATTGATATTGATGATGTGGGTATTACAAGAGTAGATCTACCACGAGATCAAGGAGGCTAAACCCTAGAAGCTAGCCTATGGTATGATTTTTGTTCGTCCTACGGACTAAAGCCATGCGGTTTATATAGACACCGGAGAGGGCTAGGATTACACAAAGTCGGTTACAATGGTAGGAGATCTACATATCCGTATCGCCAAGCTTGCCTTCCACACCAAGGAAAGTCCCATTCGGACACGGGACGAAGTCTTCAATCTTGTATCTTCATAGTCCTGGAGTCCGGCCAATGATGATAGTTCGGCTATCCGGACACCCCCTAGTACAGGACTCCCTCACCAGCCCCCCGATAGTTCCAGCATAGGTAACTCATTGCGCTCGATGCAACTCCTGAAGGGAGCCCGCCAATCGCGCATTAGGTGCGTTTTTGCTGGCTGTTAACTTCATGTTTTCCTTCTCAAACATCATCACTGTGGCCTTGGTTCTCTTTGGTTCTTGCTTTGAATCAGGGCTCGGAGGAACTGTCAGTGGTGGTAAAGCTATAAGCTGCTTTCCGGTGTTATCAAGAATCGCTGCATTGTCTTGTAACACAGGATCTCCCACGTGCACTTGCCCCAATCCGCGCTTGCGGTTATTTTCAGCATCCCTCAACAGCTCATCGTCTGATGTAGGGTTTGGCTCCTCTTGATCCATCCTTTCCGAGCAGTTTCGTTGGCCCCTCCCACGTCCCGTGCCTCGGCCCGCATGGCCTCGGCCTCTGCCTCCTCCTGATGATTTTTTCGCACCCGAACCACGGCCCGGTCCCTTGAACCAGCTAGCTTGGAGGTTTTTGAACACTAATGCCGACAGGGGGAGAATCCCATCACCGCACTCTTTGTACAAGTGCCCTAGCATGCAACAAACTGCGCACCAGTCGGGTAGTCTCTCATATTTCACCCTGAAGATCTCCCTCTTCCTTTTGACCACCAACGAATCAGCGTTCTTTAGTGGTTTAGTGACATCCACTTTGATTCTAACCCTGAAGAAGTTTCCTTCGAAGTCCTGTGACATGGGTTCGGCATAGATGAAATCTCCCACGGTGGCCACCAGGGACTTAATCAATCCAAAGAAGAGCTCTGGAAGGTCATGGATTTGAATCCACATCTCAATCTTGTTCAGTTCTATCGCTGATGGTCTAGTGATTCCATCATACGGCTCAATGATGACTGCCTTTCCCTTGAAAGTCCAAGGTCCGTCCTCCATGACACTTTCCAAATCACCGAGGCAGGAGAATTGCAGGGTGTAAAGGTTTTCTTCGAGCGGCCGAAATTTTACCTCTTTTGCTAGATCCCAGGCAACACGCATGTTGCGATAGAACCAGTATTGGTTGTACTGTTTGTCCGTGTTCACTTGAGCTATCGCCATCCATCGGGCTGCCTCTTCTGGGATGTCACCGTCTTCTACCACTGCATCAATCCGATCATCCTCCTTCAAACCAAGCTCCTTCATCATCGCTTCCATCTCACTCATCGCCGCATCAGAAGTAGACGTCGAGCCCATCGTTCAGATCTCTTACCCGCAGAACACAGATTCCACGGGCGGGGAGGTTCCCTAAGCCGAGCCCTTCCCAGCCACGCTTGCCAGCCGTAGGACACCGGCGATCGGTGGGGGACAGGCGTAGGGGATCGCGATCTCCACGTCAATGCCGAGGCGCTGCGAGGAAGAGAACAAAACCCTAACGTGAGGGGAAAGTTTTTTCCTGGAACTCTAGCTGTTAAAATAGAATTATGTTTCTTTTTTTTACGTGTGAGCTCGGTTCCTCCTAATGGCCAGCCCATGCGCTCTTCCTTCAGGGAAGGCTCGACCATTTGCCCACTCGTGCTCGGCAAATAGGAGCTCTCGGGATCGAATCCTTCTCAGCGACTATTTTTTGTAGCAGTTTATGAAGGAAAAAATGAACATGGACTGGCCCATCAGGGAGAGGGGGTGTTATTTTTTGCAGCAGTTTACGAAGGAAAAAGAATTGAACATAGCCTGGCCCATCGGTGAGAGGGGGTGTGCACCGTGTACCATTAACACCGTAACGGGCGCTACGAGCGCCATTTAGCATTTGCCGATTACATGACCGCAAGCGGACGCATGTGGAGCTTAAATTGGCTGCAGATACTGTGGCCCATTTTGCATGCGCTATTTTGATATTTGCAAAATGTAACTAATAAAGTTATGTGTATAAAAATATTATACATAAATCATCATTAGTAAATAGAAAAAATTAACTGTAAACCTTTGTATTATATAAACATATTTAGCTAATACCAACATTGAAAATGTCTATTAAATAAATATGTTTAATGAATCCAAAAACTTACACTCGGGGCATTTATTTAATATACAAAATGATGAATACAAAATATTGACGAATATTCAACAATTTAAATTTAAAATTATCAATATTTTTAATTGTACAAACATTGAACTATACTTGAATTGTTCAACAGTTTGTATGATGAAGATTTTTTTTTGAATTGTAATTTTGAAAATATTTGTATTATTTTAAATGATATTAGCATTTTCATAATTCATAAAGATTATCTAAATACATGAATATTTTTAACATAATACATGAATAATTTTTAAAGTAGGTTATTTCGTTTGTATTGACCACAAATATTCAAATGTTATATTTATTAATGAAATTATTATTTATGTATCATTTACAAATTTCTAAAAAATGTAGTTGCAAAATGGGATGCACAGACCATAGCCCATTTCTCCTCTAAAAAACAATGCCCATTTCAGCTCCACGAGTGCTTTGTTCTACTACATTAACCCTAGTATCCATTGTAGACGTTTGCAGATGACGGTTGTAGTAGACCAACAAACTTTTTTATGGGTACGCCAAAGGCGTACCATAGCTTTATAGGAGATAGAAATTATGTACAAGAGGATTACAAGATAGCTAGTTAGGCATCACAAGTCGATCCTAACTCGGCTACACATCCACTCCCAAGACCTGACTCTTTTACTCGCTAACTACTTGATCTCCAAATGCTCCTGCCGTGGTCCAGTTCCTAAGCTCATCAAAGATCGAATCGGTCGTGCTCCACTCGTTTAGGATGACATGATTCTCAAACACTCTACCATTGTGTTGCTTCCATCAACACCAGCAGATGAGCATGAAAAAGGTGTTAAAGCCTTTCCGGGTCCTCTTGGTGATATGCTTCCTAATCACCGACCACCATGGCACCAACTTATCTAGGGCAGCTGGGCATAGCTGCGGATCCATCCCCATCCTGGACAGGCTAAGATACCAAACGTCGCGCAAACACACACTGCAACAAGATATGGTCAATCGTGTCTTCCTCCTGGTCGCACAAATAGCATGCATAGGTTTGGTCTTGCAGCCCATGGTGAACCCTTCAATCCGCGGTCCACAAGTGGTATTGTACGGCAAGCCACATGAAAACCAACAGACTAAAATAGGGATTTTTACACGATTCCTTCTCCTTAACTAATCTCCACCCCGCCGGTCCGTCCGTGTGACGGTTAGGGTTTTCTGGTATTGGCGATCCCAAGGCGATTTGCCCTCGCTGTCGTGGTGCGCTGACTAGGGCTGGGTCCGATCACGTCTCCCACCCTTGATCTCCTCCCTCGCATCCTCGCCAGAATAGGGGATCCCGGTTCCACGACTGATCTCGTCTTCCTATGACCCAGACCCATCCACTCAAGGCCTTCCAGGAGTTTCTAGGGCTCTTGGTCGTAAACCACCCTTTCCTAGATCTTGAGTGTCCAACATAAGGTAGGTGTGATGGAGGGAGTAGAGGGGATGATTAGGAAGATGAAGTTGTCAGAGGCGAAAAGGAAGGGGTGAAGGTTGGGTGGAGGAAAGCGATGGAGAAGCAAAATAGGGGCCAATGTTGAAGGCGGTGGGGAAGCTCATGTCTGATAAGCCGGGGTACGCTGCAGGAGTGGAGGTGGCGTTGGAGAAAGCTTGGTGCCCAATGCATCATATGGAAGTGAAGGACATGGGTGGGAACATGTTCTTGTTTGTGTTCGAGCAAGAAGCAGGATGGAGGAACGCAGTGGAGAGCGGACCGTGGACCTTTGGGAAACAGCTACTTGTCATGGAGGAGTTCGATCCGACAAAAACTATAGATGATTACAAGTTGGAGAAAGTACCAATCTGGGTTACAATCTTCAATGTACCACTGGGATTGTTGTGCAAAGAATTAGCGGAAGATATGGGTCAGAATATTGGTGACCTAGTGGAGGTAGACACGGGGGGTGATGGGACCGCAGTGGCACAATGTTTGAGAGTCAAGGTGCGGATCGGAGTGGCTGAACCCCTTATGAGGGGAATGTTCTTGGACGATGAGGAAGATGCAGATGGGGATACGGTTATCAAGGCGAATGGGGGAGAGGAGGAGGAAGAACCAAAAAACTGGTGACGCTTTCAGTATGAGTTTCTGCCAGATTTCTGCTACACCTGCGACATCATGGGGCATACAAACTGGGAATGCAAAACAAAGCTCAAAAGGGGGGAGGTGGCTAAGTATGGAAGGTGGCTACGATACATCCCAGAAGGGCATTAGGGGTTTGAGGATAAGAGAAGACAGGGAGTGGGGTATGGTGGAGGGGGTGGCAGGAGGAAATATGGCTGGTCCAACAACAATGGCAGATCAGGGAGCGATGGACCTACGTGGAAGAAATCTACAAAAGTTTCGGGTAAGGGAAGTGGAGGAGCTAGTCAGCGAGTCGATGGGGAAGAGGTCACTAGTCCACTCAAAATAAAAAAATTCGAATGGCTCAGTCCGAAGTGGGGAAGGGATGGTGGCGAAGCAGTTGGAGTTCCAGTGTGAGGCAGGACAACAAGTTAGACAGGAGGGTGGTCCTCCTGCGGCCGTGCCAGAGGGGGGTCTGAAGGAAGGAGGAAATCTATCCATAGAAGCGAGCAGGGCAAAAGGAGAGGTGACTGCGACTTGTACTGAGCATGCGAAGTCAGTGTCTAGCATGACGAGGGTGGATGGAGGTGGCCTAGCAGTGGGAGGGAGTGGCTTGACCGTGAGTCAGAAGGAAAGTGAGGTGCATAAACCTGTGGGGAAGGGGGTGATACGCCTCCAATGAATCTACTTTTCCTAACGCTTTTCCTCTTGTTTTGGACTCTAATTTGCATGATTTGAATGAAACTAACCCTCGACCGACGTTGTTTTCAGCAGAACTATCATGGTGTTGTTCTTGTGCAGAAATAAAAGTTCTCGGAATGGAACAAAACTTTGCGAGGATTTTTTATATCAATAAGAGAATTTCTAGAGCCAAGAGCCACCTGAGGGGGCACTTGGGTGGGTACAACCCACCAGGGTGCGCTTGCCCCCCTAGGCGCTCCCGGTGGGTTGTCCCCACATGGTGGCCCCACTGACCCTGAAACTGACGCTATAAAGTTGCATTATTCCAGGAAAAAAATCAGGGAGAAAGAATTATCACGTTTCACGAGACGGAGCCACCGCCATCTCCTGTTCTTCATCGGGAGGCCAGATCTTGAGTCCGTTTGGGGCTCCAGAGAGGAGGATCTTTGATCTTTGTCATCACCAACACATCTCCATTGCCAATTCCATGATGCTCCCCACCGGGAGTGAGTAATTCCTTTGTAGGCTCGCTCGTCGGTGAGGAGTTGGATGAGATTCATCATGTAATTGAGTTAGTTTTGTTAGGGCTTGATCCCTAGTATACACTATGTTCTGAGATTGATGTTGCTATGACTATGCCATGCTTAATGCTTGTCACTTTCGGCCCGCGTGCCATGATTTCAGATCTTAACCGTTTATGTTATCACCATTATATCAATGTTCTAGATCCGATCTTGCTAGTTATAGTCACCTACTGCGTGTTATGATCCGGCAACCCCGGAGTGACAACAGCCGGGCCACTCCCAGTGATGACCGTAGTTTGAGGAGTTCATGTATTCACCGTGTGCTAATGCTTTGTTCTAGTTCTCTATTAAAAGGAGGTCTTAATATCCCTTAGTTTCCAATAGGACCCCGCTGCCACGGGAGTGTAGGACAAAAGATGGCATGCAAGTTCTTTCCATAAGCACGTATGACTTTTTTGGAATACATGCCTACATTATATTTATGAACTGGAGCTACTGCCGCATTGCCCTAGGTTATGACTGTCTCATGATGAATATCATCCAACGAGTCACCGATCCAGTGCCTACGAATTTATCTTATATTGTTCTTTCTAAGTTACTTCTGGTGTTACCACTATCGTTACTGCTACAAAATCACTGCTATCATTGTTACAATTACTATTGCTGCTGCTACTATCATCAAAACTATCATATTAATGTGTTACTAATCACTTTGCTATAGATAATTAATCTCCAGGTGTGGTTGAATTGACAACTCAGTTGCTAATACCTTCAAATATTCTTTGGCTCCCCTTGTGTCGAATCTATAAATTTGGGTTGAATACTCTACCCTCGAAAACTGTTGTGATCCCATATACTTGTGGGTCATCAAGAGCTTTGTCTGGTGCCGTTGCCGGGGAGCATAGCTATATTTTTTGAGTCACTTTGGATTATTATCATATTATCACTATGAAGAATCTTAAGGATGATAAGACTAAGATTTTTCCCTCAAAGACGAGGGGAGGTAAGGAACTGCCATCCAGCTCCGCTTTAGATTCACCTTCTGTTATAAGTAAACTTGCAACACTACCACATGCTATTAATTCTGATATGTCGCAAGTTATTTATGATGCTACTTCTGCTATGAATGCTACTCATGATGATGCTAGTACATTGGTTGATGATGAAGTGCCACTAGGTGAATCTCTTGATGAACAAATTGCTAGAGTAAGACAGCATGATATTGTTGAATTTGATGATGAAATTGAAACTGAGAATCTTGAAGCACCTACAAGAACTAGTCCTCCTAGAAAGTAATTGCCAAAGGTACCGAAAGGTTATACTATGAGTGAGGAGGCAACTAGAGAAATTCTTACTTGTAAGGATAGAGATGATCTAGAGAAATTTTTATTGATGATAAGGATTATGAGTTCTATGTCGACCCAGAGTTAATTAATTGGTTGAATCTGATCCTTTCCAAGGTTATGAAACTGAAACTGTTGTGGCACATCTTACTAAGTTGAATGACATAGCCACCTCTTTTGCTCATGATGAGAAGATTCACTATTACTATATTCTAGAGTTATTTCCATTCTCATTGAAGGGTGATGCTAAAGCTTGATACAGTACTCTTGCTCCTGGTTGTGCGCGTAGTCCCCAGTATATGATTTATTACTTCTCTGGAAAATATTTCCCTGCTCATAAGAAACAAGCTGCCTTGCAGGAAATATTTAACTTTGCGCAAATTGAAGAAGAGAGTCTCCCACAAGCTTGGGGGAGGCTTCTCCAATTACTTAGTTCTTTGCCTGATCATCCTCTTAAGAAAAATGAAAAACTTTATCTTCTATAATGGACTAACCGATGCTTCTAGGGATTTCCTAGATAGTTGTGCTAGTTGCATTTTCAGGGAATGAACTATTGGGCAAGCAAAAGAATTATTGAATAATATATTGAAAAATTATGATGATTGGACTCCTCCTGAAACACCTATTAAACCCACTCCGAAGAAGAGGGGTATCTTATATCTCAGTCCTGAAGGTATGCAAGAGGCAAAGGAATCTATGAAGGAAAAAGGTATTAAAGTAGAGGTTGGTAAAAATGTACCACCTATTGAAGAAATACATGATCTTGAAGCACCACCACCACCTAACATGGTAGAGGTAAAATCTTTAATGAAATTCAATGATAGTGATGACCCTCGTAATAAACATCCTAGTCAATACATTTATGAGTTTGATAATACATTACAAAGCAAGATCACTTTAATGCAAATGTTATGAAACAATTGAAATACAACTCTGATATGATTGCTCACTTAAGTGACATGTTATTTAGAATCTCAAATGATGTTAGAGGTGTAGGAAAGCATGCTTCTATGGTTCAAACTCAATTAGAACAAGTAGCTAAATCTCAAAGAGAGTTACTTGATGAAATGAACAATAATATAAGTGACTTTGCTGTTAGAGTAGCTACTAGAGGAGGTAAAATGACTCAGGAACCACTTTATCCCGAGGGATACCCAAAGAGAATTGAACAAGACTCTCAAAGAATTAACACTGATGCACCTAGTCCTTCTAAAAAGAAAAAGAAGAAGAAAAATGATACGACTTTTCCTTCCTCTAGTGAACCTGAATTAGAAAAACCTCCTGATAATGATAAAGAAATTTCTATCTGTGATGCTGAAACTCAACCTGGTAGTGAACACTCACCATCTAATAATGAAAAATATAATGATGAGGTTCATGAAGACACTCAACCTAATAATAAAGAACCAGACAATGATGTTCATATAGAACCATCTATTGATCTTGGTAACCCACAACCTAAGAATAAAAGATATGATAAAAGAGACTTTGTTGCTAGAAAACATGGTAAGGGAAGAGAACCATGGGTTCAAAAGCCTATGCCCTTTCCACCTAAGTCAACTAAAAAGAAAGATGATGAAGAATTTGAGCACTTTGCTGAAATGCTGAGGTCAGTCTTTTTGCGAACTCGCTTAACTGATATCTTAAAAATGCCTCCCTATGCAAAGTATATGAAAGACATCATCACCATTAAGAGAAAAATACCGGAACCTGAAATCTCCACTATGCTTGCTAATTATACTTTTAAAGATGGAGTACCTAAAAAACTTGGAGATCTGGGAATACCATTTATATCTTGCTCCATTAATAGAAATTATGTGAAAACTGCTTTATGTGATTTGGGAGCCGGTGTTAGTGTTATGCCTTTCTCTTTATATAAAAGACTTGATTTGAATAAACTCACACCTACTGAAATATCTTTGCAAATGGCTGACAAATCAACTGCCATACCTATTGGTATTTGTGAGGATGTGCCCATTGTTGTTGCTAATGTTACTATTTTGACTGACTTTGTTATACTTGAGATGCCCGAGGGTGACAACATGTCAATTATCCTTGGTAGACCCTTCTTGAGTACTGCAGGGGCTATTATTGGTTGCAACAAAAGCAAGGTCACTTTTCATATCAATGGTAATGAGCATACGACGCACTTTTTGAAGAAACAATTCCAAGTGAAGGGTATTAATGTTATTGAAAAATCTCCGACAATCATTATTGGAAGTTTTCAACTACCTTTACCTACTGTTAAAAAGAAAAATGAAATGCTTATTTTTGGGGACATTTATATCCCCATTGAGGTAACTTAGTGATTCATGAAAGTACTTTGGTTTCATGCTAATCAAAAGTGGTTGTTAATAAGACTTGATCAACCTTATTAATGGATCATTTTTGAGAGATATGAAGTTGATGAATTTAGTGAGCACTACCTTCTGTCCCTACCTTTTGTTTTCTATTTTTCTTAGTTAAATAAAATAAAATGCCATGATTTGCCTATTTTCGGAGTTTTCCGCGCAATAAAAAAGACCCAAAAATAAAAGTTCTCAGAATGCTCTAAAAAATTAATATGTTTTTTCTGAATATTTATGAATTTCTGGTGCAAATAATGTCAGAGGGAGGTGCACCAGGTGGGCACAACTCACCTAGGCGCGCCAGGACCCCCAGGCGCGCCCTGGTGGGTTGTGGTCCCCACGTGGGCCCCCTCACTTACTTCTTCCCACATCACTCCATTCACCTAGAAAAAATCACTATCACTCTCTCTCTCTCTCTCTCTCTCTCTCTCGTGTTCTTGCTCCCAAAACCGTGGATTTTGATCTCTTTGGTCGAAGCTCCATTTCCAATACTGTTTCTGGGATTTGTTGCTTGGTATGTGACTCCTCCATGTGTCCAATTAGTTTTTGTTTTAGTGGTTTATATTTAGAATAATTAGCTACTCTTGGTGCTGCTGTAGATGAGCTTGCATGTTGAATTCTTAGAGTTCTAAGTAGTTTGAATGCTTGTTGCGGCCTCTATACATCCCTATGAGTAGTTGCTATCATTTTTGTGAAGTTTTGTTGAGAAACATTTTGTGGACTAAAAATTTCAGAATTTTGTTCATAGGAAAAGGATGAGTTTCTTTAGGAAGCTTGCTTCCAAGAAGAACTCCAAAGGGGTTATTGGGGAGTCATCTGAAAATGATCTCCATACCCGGAGGTTGGCGGAGCTACGTCCGTGCGAGTGGCCGCATAATGCGTTCATGGAAGGGGTCGGAATCCTTCAAGAGAACACACAATATGTTGCTAATGCCGACCTCACCGATGTCATCGTAGCTGAATGCGAATAATATCATCTCCTCACAAACTCCTTTTGTGCAAAACTTTCATTTTAATTCTAGCAATAATCCCGCTGAGGTGCAGTTTAATTTATATGCTGAAACCCGCCAGATCCCACTTGCTGAATTTTGTGACATATGCATGCTTTCTTCCGATGGGGATTTGGTAGAGCGTAAGCCCTCAGAATTTGAAAGTTTTTGCCGTACTCTGACAGTGGGGGATGAGAGAGGAGTATCGGGCACCACCGATGTTAGCTTGCAGTTTCCTGCCGTGCATTATTTTGCCATATTTATTGCAAAGTGATTTCTAGCGAGAGAGAATGTGGGTGCACTTAGCGCCCCAGACTTTGTTGTTTTGCGTCGCGCACTTTATGGCAACAACACTTATAGCTTGGGAGCTATTGTGGCACGTCGCCTTCACCTTAACAGATCCAAGGGTAAAATACATGGGGGCATTTACGCTACTCGCTTGGCGACTCACTTCAATGTGCAGATACGCCAGCATGATCGTCCTTTGCCCAAGGCTTATTTAGATAGAGCAGCTATGGAGGACCACCATTTTATTGCTACTAATTACCCTGATATTGATATGCCTTACAACTTAGTTTTCAGTGTGGATACTCGTGAAATTATCCCCTTGCCTGCACCTGCTTTGTTTGATCATGTTGCCAGGGACGGATACAGAATTATGCCTGAGGACATTGTCGCTTACCGGAACAACCAGGCTGCGGCACAGGAGGAGCCTTAGCAGTGGGACCCTATGGTGCTTGTTCCCCAGCAATTCAACATTGGACCTCACGGCTTCTTCGAGTGGCCCTAGACCATGTTAGGCCAAAAGCCTAAGCTTGGGGGAGTACGTATTCCCACGGATATTACATTCATGTTCACACATTTCATTCTAGTTGTCGGTGTCCACACTTTTTCATTGTATCATCCATGTTTAATTATTTTCTCGCTTTCTTATTGTGTGTTTGAAAAACTTTTAGAAAATCCAAAAATATGTTTCTTGCTTCTTTTTGATTTTTCTTCCTAGTTTAAATTGTTGTAGCACTAAAAAGAAAACCTAAAAAGATTTCCTTGTTCTTCTTTTACTTGTTGGGAGCTTTCCTATGTAAATAGTTTTTCTCATTTTTGCTTTTCTCTTTTCATTTGCTTGTTTATGAAAAAACAAAAACTCCAAAAATATTTCAGTGTGTTTCTCTGAATTTCTTTTCTTTTTGTTGAGTCATACCGAGGAGAAGACCATGATGAAAATGTTGAGTGGCTCTCATTTGCATAATTGATCTAATAAAGAGTCCATATTACCTTGTCTTCTCCTCTTGAATAAAATGTTTGCAGATTCCAGCTTAGTCCGCGACACTCTTGCACTATTATTATTTTCAAATCATTTGGTCATGCAAGTGAAAGGCAATAATGACAATATTAGATGAACTGGCCGTGGCAGAGAGAAATGGGTATGAACTCGACTTGTTCTATTTTTGTAAATATCTTTGACCTAGTATCCATGATTCTGCCTATTAGATCAAACATGTTTGCAATGACAATTAGAGATTATAGTTTCTCATGCCATGCATAAGTAGCTAGGAGCGAAAAATGATTTATATTGGATAACAACATTGTGTTAAAATGATTGTGATATAGTATGATGATATTGTATCCTCCTCTGAATGTTCGAGTGGCTTGACTTGGCACATGTTCATGCATGTAGTTGAATCAAAACCAACATAGCATGTATAATATTTATGTTCATGGTGTTCATATCATACTCATGCTAGCATCCAATGTTATTTATGCATAATACATGTTCATGACCATTGTTGCTCTCTAGCTGGCCGCTTGTCAACCTATTTGCTAACCACCGCCTGTACTAAGTGGGAACTCTGCTTGTACATCAAAAACCTGAAACCCAAGTTATTCCAAATGAGTCCACCATACCTACCTATATGCGGTATTACCCTGCCGTCCTAAGTAAATTTGCATGTGCCATCTCTAAAAACTTCAAATAAATATCCTTTTTGTGTGCCTAGATCATTCATGGAATGACATGAGGTAGTCGGTACCTTCCATGCAAAGCGGGTTATTCTTAGGTCGAGTGTTTATTCACTCACCATCGCACGAGAAAAGGGTGGTATTAGGGATGCCCAGTCCCAAACTGCAAAAAGAAAAAAGTGCTTACAAATAATAATAAAAACTCCCAATGGAGTCATAACCTTTACATTTCCGCTTGGGAGCCGCCATTAGGGTGTTTAGCACGGAAGGTATTGATAATTGATAGTCATGAAGTAAAGGAGAAGGGTGCATGTATCAAAATTTCATTTACCTCTGTTTTAAAAACTTGAGCTCTGGCACCTCTGCAAATCACTACTTCCCTCTGCGAAGGGACTATCTATTACTTTTATGTTGTATCATCACCTTCTCAAATAAGCGCCAGAACCTGAGAGCACTACTGCCATGCTGGTGCATTGTGTGTAGCTAATGTTGGGTGCATCATGACTAGATCTTTTCTACCATAAATTACAATGTTTATTCGTTGCTTGAACTTTGGGGGTGCTCTGCATTTATGTTTTACGGTCTCGGAAAGGGCTAGCGAGATACCACTATTGTCATATTATACCATGGTTGTTTTGAAAATGTGTTGCTGTTTGAGATATCTTATTATTGCTCTCTTGTTGATTATGTCATTGATATGAGTTAATATAATTTTTAAGAGTTATTGTCGACATGGTTAGTCATAATCTTTGCTGAAAACCTGGGTGATGTTTAAGCTTATTTATGAAACAAGAGCAAAAGAGTTCGTAAAAGTTTTTCTTTTTCACTTTCAGTTTATCAACTGAATTGCTTGAGGACAAGCAAAGGTTTAAGCTTGGGGGAGTTAACACGTCTCCACCACATCTACTTTTCCTAACGCTTTTCCTCTTGTTTTGGACTCTAATTTGCATGATTTGAATGAAACTAACCCCAGACTGACGCTGTTTTCAGCAGAACTACCATGGTGTTGTTTTTTGTGCAGAAATAAAAGTTCTTAGAATGGAACGGAACTTTGCGAGGATTTTTTATATCAATAAAGAGAATTCCTTGAGCCAAGAGCCACTTGAGGGGGGCACCTGGGTGGGCACAACCCACCAGGGCGCGCCTGCCCCCCAGGCCCTCCCCGGTGGGTTGTCCCCACCTGGGGGCCCGCTAACCCTGAAACTGATGCTATAAAATCACATTATTCCAGAAAAAAATCAAGGAGAAAGAATTATTGCATTTCACGAGACGGAGCCGTCGCCGTCTACTGTTCTTCGTCGGGAGGCCAGATCTAGAGTCCTTTTGGGGCTCCGGAGAGGGGGATCTTCGATCTTCATCATCACCAATACATCTCCATTGCCAATTCAATGATGCTCCCCATCGGAAGTGAGTAATTCCTTCGTAGGCTCGCTGGTCGGTGAGGAGTTGAATGAAATTCATCATGTAATCGAGTTAGTTTTGTTAGGTCCTGATCCCAAGTATCCACTATATTCTGAGATTGATGTTGCTATGACTTTGTCGGAATTTGGGTTCCGCAAACCCTTGAGAGGTTCGAACTCTGGCATGCGTGCGGAGATCTCAACCTAGCCAGCCTGCTATTCGCAAAACCTCACAGCCTAGCACGTCGGGATCGAAGGGAAAGAAAGGCACAAAGACACAGCAGTTTACCCAGGTTTGGGCCACCTTGCGGTGTAAAACCCTACTCCTGCTTTGTGGTGGATTGGCCTCGGGGGGCTGAGGATGAACTAGTACAGTTGGAACAGCCTCAGGAGGCATGTTCTTGAGCTTGGGTGAGCTTGTGAGGTGGTGAGGGTGGAATGGATTTGATCTCCCCGATCCCCTTCCTTGGTGGTGGCTAGGTCCTATTTATAGTGGCTTTGGTCCTCTTCCCAAATGTAGGCGGGAAGGGATCCCACAGCGGCCAAATTCGAAGGGAGACAACTAGTACATCTTATCCTGACTAAAGTGGTCTTCACCTGCAAAAGCCTCTGGTTGTGACGCGACAGTGGGCTTAGCGATGACCTCCATCCTGCCGTCCTGGCGGTCTTGGTCTTGTTGCACCGGAATGGAAACCTTTGGTTGATTCCTCGGGACCCGTGCCTGTTGCTTGCCTCCTTTGCACCAAAGATGAAACTGGTACTCCACGTCCGCTGGCACCCGCATGGCACCCGCCTAGCGTTGGTCGTCATGGCTCACGTCAGCTGAGCCTTGCGAGGTGCGCCTTGCATAGAATTCTCTGCTCCTCGGGAGCCAGCATGGGGAGGCCGACCCCCTGGGAGGTCTTGACGTCGCCCGCCTCGCGAGGCTTGGCCCCTTGTGAGGGTCTTGAGTTGTTGATGTTGAAATTGGGTTGTACCTGGCCGTTGATGGAGCCGCGCCATGGCCGCGGGTAGGCAAGTCTGGGTACCCCCGTATCTAGAATGCCGACAGTAGCCCCGGGCCCAAGGTGCGCTCGGACTTGGCTTCTGGGCAAAGCCAAAGGGCAAGTGCGGAGCACTGTGGGCCCTAACTGCCTATGGCCTTGGACGACGCATCACGACTGATGGGACGTGAGTGTCTCCGCTTCCCCATGCTGCCTTGCAATCCGTACGACTTGACGAGTCGATGCCGCACACAGAGGATCATCATTGCGTGAGGCCGTGGAGGCCAGCGGTTGGCCTCCCTCTGGCTATAAATGAGGGAAGGGGTAGATCCCCCTCTCTGATCTCCTTCTTTGTCTTCGCTGCTTGTTCCTCCTTCTCCTCCAGCTTGCTGTAGCATCCATAGCGTCGACATGGAGATTCTCGGCCGCTGAGAAGGGGAACGCTCCAAAGGAGAGGCCAGCTTCTCCACCACCCAAGAGGGGTTGCGGCCGTCCTCGCAAGTACGCCGTGACCCCGGCAACGGGCCCCAGGGGCGCGGGCGTGTTTCTTCAAGGGTCGGCGTCTCCCTTGGCGCTCGTGGCAGAGCTTCTTCTCGCGGGGGGGGGGGGGGGAACCGGCCATGGGGGATCCCTCGTGATGAAGGGAGGCGTGCCATGGTCGCTCGCCCTCCTCGGCCGTGCTTCCCCTCAATTGATGTGCTCCAGGAGTTCATGGTGTGGTCGGAGAGGCCCGCCGAGGGAGTCCTGGATTAGGGGGTCATCGGACAGCCGGACTATATGCTTATGGCAGATTGTTGGACTATGAAGATACAAGATTGAAGACTTCGTCCCATGTCCGGGTGGGACTCTCCTTTGTGTGGAAGGCAAGCTTGGCGATTCGGATATGTAGATCTCCTTCTCTGTAACTGACTCTGTGTAACCCTAGCCCCCTCTGGTGTCTATATAAACCGAAGGGTTTAGTCCATAGGACAACAACAATCATAATCATAGGCTAGGTTCTAGGGTTTAGCCTCTACGATCTCGTGGTAGATCAACTCATGTAATACTCATATCATCAAGATCAATCAAGCAGGAAGTAGGGTATTACCTCCATAGAGAGGGCCCGAACCTAGGTAAACATTGTGTCCCCCGCCTCATGTTACTGTTAGCCTTAGACGCACAGTTCGGGACCCCCTACCCAAGATCTGCCAGGTTTGACACCGACATTGGTGCTTTCATTGAGAGTTCCATTTTGTCGTCATGGTAAGGATTGATGGCTCCTTCAATCATCCACAACGATGCGATCGAGGGTGAGGTTTTCCTTCCCAGACAGATCTTCGTATTCGGTGGCTTCACACTGCGGGCCAACTCGCTTAGCCATCTGGAGCAGATCGATAGCTACGCCCCTGTCCATCAGGTCAGGTTTGGAAGCCTGAATTACACTGCTGACATCCGCGGAGACTTGATCTTCAACAGATTCGAGCCCATGACAGGTGCGCCGTACGGTCACGATGAGCATGACCTAGATCTGCCATCAAATTGTGTCCAGGAGATCACACCTGCAGCTGCCCCGGCTCTAAATCCGGAGCAGATCGTGCCATCCGGGGATGGGTGGATAGACCCCGCCACGGAGGCCGCATACTCATTGGCGATAGAGCCGAACACAGACTTCGCCTCCAACAAGGTCTGTGTCATCGGACCCTCGGACTTGTCTCCGGCCACAGGCTCCGAACTGTGCGCATCCGCGCCCATCGAATCTGACTGGGCACCAATCATGGAGTTTACCTCCACGGATATTTTTCAGCACTCGCCCTTGGGCGACATGCTAACGTCATTAAAGTCTCTCCCTATCAGGAGACTCCTGGCCGAACTATGTTCGGCTTGAGTGGGAAGGGGACAACGAAGAAATTCGCTACCCACCCACCACCCACTTAGTAGCTGTTGTCGACGACTTAACCGACATGCTTGATTTCAACTCCGAAGACATCTACGGTATGGACGACGATGCCGGAGAAGAACGGGAACCACCGCCCATAGGGCGCTGGACAGCCACCTCATCATATGATATATATATGGTGGACAGACCCAAAGAAAGCAATGGTGATGAGGCAACGGAGGATAATCCCCTTGAGAAGCAATCTAAGCGGTGACGTCAGCGATGCCGCTCTAAGCCCCGCCACAGCAAGAATAGTGATACCAGCACAAGAGACGATAGCACTTCGAATGATGTCGAAGACGAAAACAATCCTGCCCAGCCAAGCACTGAGCAAGCCGGACAGGAGAATGGGCAAGCTAGCCCTGATGAACAGGCAATTGATGGAGACTCGGAGGATGACAATTACATGCCTCTCTCCGAAGATGAGGTGAGCCTCGGCGACGAAGAATTTATCGTGCCTGAGGATCCTGTCGAGCAGGAGCGCTTCAAGCATCGGCTTATAGCCACTGCAAAAAGCCTGAAGAAAAAACAGCAGCAGCTTCAAGTTGATCAAGATCTGCTAACTGATGGATGGACTCGAGCGCCCAACCAAAAGTTAACCGAAGCGCAGGTTGTTACCTCAATTCAAGGAGGAGGCACTAGAGCCTACACTACTAGCGCAGGACGAGGCTGACCGGCCACCTCGTGGCCGAGACAAAGCGGCATATCAGCCCAAACACCAGCCCGCACCCCGTCACCAAACAAATAAAAACACGAAGTCCCGGGGCTACACGCATGACCTATGAGACGAACTGGAAACAAAGCAAGACAGTCAAGATCGATCTACGGATCAAGGGGGTGCGCCCCAATGCATGACGATGATCGCCATGCCGGATATACTAAATACAAATCCGGCCGGGCCGAATACCACAGACTAGACTCATTTGAACTGCGTCGTGATGTAGCCCGACATAGAGGTGCCACGCACCCCCTATGCTTCACTGATGAAGTTATGGAACATGAATTCCTAGAAGGGTTTAAACCCGTTAATATCGAGCGCTATGATGGGACTATAGACCCTACGGTGTGGATAGAAGATTTCCTTCTCCACATTCACATGGCCCACGGTGATGATCTACACGCCATCAAGTATCTCCCATTCAAACTCAAGGGACCGGCTCGGCATTGGCTGAACAGCTTGCCGGAAAACTCTATTGGAAGTTGGGAGAACCTGGAAGACGCATTCCTGGATATCTTCCAGGGCACTTATGTGCGGCCACCGGATGCTGATGATTTAAGTCATACAACCCAATAGACCGAAGAGTCAGCCAGGAAATTCTAGACTCGGTTCCTAACTAAAAAGAACCAAATTGTCGACTGTCCGGATGCCGAAGCCCTAGCGGCCTTTAAGCATAACATCCGCGATGAGTGGCTTTCCCGACACCTCGGCCAAGAGAAGCCGAAGTCCATGACAGCCCTCACGACACTCATGACCCTCTTTTGTGCGGGCGAGGACAGCTGGCTGGCTCATAGCAATAGCACATCAAGAAATCCTGGCACCTCACATGCCGGAGATAGCAACGGCAAGCCCCGACGCAACAGGCACAAGCATCGCAGTAATGGCGACAATGCCGAAGACACGGCCATCAACGCCGGATTCAGTGGCTCTAAGTCCGGTCAGCAGAAAAAGCCATTCAAAAGAAACAATCCGGGTCCATCCAGTCTGGACCGTATACTCGATCGTTCATGTCAAATTCATGGCACCCCCAATAAACCATCCAATCACACCAACAGAGAATGATTGGTGTTTAAGCAGGCCGGCAAGTTAAATGCCCAAACAAGGAAAAGGGGCTGCATAGTGATGATGACGAGGAACCCCGGCTACCGAACACAGGAGGACAGAAGAAATTCCCTCCCCAAGTAAAAACGGTAAATATGACATACGCAACCCACATTCCCAAGAGGGAGCGGAAGCATGCACTAAGGGACGTCTACGCGATGGAGCCAGTCGCCCCAAAGTTCAACCCATGGTCTTCTTGCCCGATCACCTTCGATCGCAGGGACCATCCGACCAGTATCCATCATGGCGGTTCGGCCGCGTTGGTCCTCGACCCCATCATCGACGGATTCCACCTTACAAGAGTCCTTATGGACGGTGGTAGCAGCCTGAACCTGCTCTATCAGGATACAGTGTGCAAAATGGGCATCGATCCCTCAAGGATCAAACCCACCAAAACCACCTTTAAAGGTGTCATTCCAGGTGTAGTGGCCTGTTGCACGGGCTCTATCACACTGGACGTAGTCTTCGGATCTCCGGACAACTTCTGAAGTGAGGAGTTATTCTTTGATATCGTCCCTTTCAGTAGTGGCTATCATGCACTGCTTGGACGAACCGCATTCGCCAGATTCAATGCGGTGCCGCATTATGCTTGCCTGAAGCTCAAGATGCCAGGACCATGCGGGGTTATAACAGTCAATGGAAACACAGAGCGCTCCCTCCGTACGGAGGAGCACACTGCGGCCCTCACAGCAGAAGCACAGAGCAACCTTCTTAGGCGGGCCTCCAATTCGGCAATAAAGCCCCCGGACACCGCCAAGCGAGTCTAAAGTACTCTGCAACAAGATCGTCTGGCACGACCAGAGCTCGCCTAGCAATTCGGCCTCCGTCCTGACCCCAGTCAAGCGGTGAAATTTGCGCCGCGCGTACATAATTACACACTTAAAATACCATGGGCATAGGCGGAGGCATGGCTACAATGCGGTCTACAATACGGTTCAACCGCCCCAAAACCAGCACACCTTCAACCTTTTCTTTCTTCTAGGTCCCCATTTTCTGGAGGCTCTTCTGATAGTCCGATTATCGGACCCATCACGGGAAAGAAACACCAAGGAGGCAAGGAGCTTTGACGTACAAGGGAATCCCCAGGTGGTCCCTGATAACGATCGCTATACCTGTTCTACATACCCATACGCAGCTCACTCTTGGTTAGGACATGTCAAATAGTCCTATTTTGCTTATCGCACTACTTGTATACGTACGCCTTGATGTATTATTCAAACAACAATGGAAAATAATGTACAACGTCAGCTTATTATTACATTTCTTTATCTTTTGTTCTTGGCTGTTTATTTATTACAAATTGCACATGTACATGTGGGTACGACTCAGTTTGCCAGGGGCTTTAGTGCACCCCATAACACGGCAAGAAAAGTCCAAACACTTTCGATAGTGCGGCACCCCGAACTTATAGCATTATATGCATCAGCTATGAATCATGTCTTGGGTCAATAGTTGGGTTTGCCCGGCTCCCATGTTTTGCCGCCTTACGTTCCGCTATATCGGCTAAGGTGGCACAGGGAGAACTACTGCGATTGTGTCCCGGTTCTTCCGGACGAGCACCTTAGTAGAGAAAGCCGAAAACTGACTGTCATGATGCGGCAAGAGCTGGTCGCTGTTCAAGAGGTTTCAAATCCTTAAAGACTTTTTCCGCTTCGGGCGAGGAATTGGTCTTTGTCCGATTTAGGCGTGTATAGCGCCCCAAGTTCGGCCTTCCGAATACCAGGGGTTACGCTGAAATTTAAAATTATAGAACTTCTATGGCTAAGTGAGAGTGATAAAGCTGTATAGTCCAATTGCCTTGTTCGTTGCGCAAAACACCTCCTTAAAGTACCAAAAATTTGGATAAAGAGTGTTTAGATTTATCCCGAACACCCCAGTACTAGTTACATGGGGGCTGAAGCCGACGACTGGCCAACACTCATATTGTATAAGCGGCCACACAGAAGGTAAAATGAAAAATCAACAAGCGTTATATTGCGCAAAGGAACTTCTTTCATATTACAGGATAAACGATTACATTCACTCAAAGATTACATCCTTCGCACATTGCTCTGCCATAAGGCGAGAGCCCTTCAGGACACTATCGTAATATTTCTCGGGGTGGCAATGTTCCTTGCCCTTCGGCGGCCCTTCGGTCATCAGCTTCTCGGCATCCATCTTCGCCCAATGCACTTTTGCACGGGCGAAGGCCATTCACGCACCTTCAATACAAACTGACCGCTTTATGACTTCAAGCGTAGGGCAAGCACTCACAAGCCGCTTTACGAGGCCGAAGTAGCTGCTGGGCAGAGGCTCGGCAGGCCACAGCCGGACTATGAGGTCCTTCATGGCCGGTTTGGCCGCCTTGTGCAGTTCGACTAGTTGCTTCAGCTGGTTGCTCAAGGACATCAGATGTTCGGTCCCAATGTACTGAGACAAGAACAGCTTCTCCATCGAGCTCCCTTCTTCGGTTCGGTAGAACTCCGCGGCATCAGATATGCTGCGCGGTAGATCTGCGAATGCTCCTGGAGAGCTCCAATTCGGGTAAGTAAACGGAAAGTCTCCTTCACATGCTTGCTTTGCATAATGAATGCCTTACCCGCCGCAATCTTCTTGGCCGCCTGAATCTCCTAGAGGGCCTTTTGGGCTTTGGCTTTGGCGTCTCGCACGCGCTGGAGGGCCTTAGCAAGCTCGGACTCTTGCGTCTTAGAGTCATGCTCCAAGGACTTGTATTTTTGGACGAAATCCTGGAGCTCTTGCTGGACCTCGCTGACCCGAGCCTCTTGTTTTTCACGCTCAGCACGCTCCTTGGCCGCTTTGTCTTCGGCCTCGGTCAGCGCCGTCTTAAGGGACGCCACTTCAGTCGTGGCCCCTAGTAAAGGTCATGACGCTATCATTAGTAGAAAATATTCTTACTTTTTATATATGCAGACGGGGTATTATGTACCTTTGTTCTCCTCAAGCTGCCTCTTCACGAGGCCGAGCTCTCCCTTGGCCCGCTCCAGATCCCGCTTCAGTCCGGAGACCTACGTAGTACGAGCAGCAGCGGCCAGCAGCGGCGCCTGCTTATTCACATAGACATTTTCTGTTAGACTCCTGTGGATATTATTTGATCCTCTGTTCGGCCTTTCTTTCCAAACACCAAACAGAGCATCAGGGGCTACCGTCTATACTGTGATATTTTTCTATAATTTTGTTACTTATCTCAAAGCCTGTTAGGAGGCTGGCGCAGGCTTTGGTCAATCCGCTTTTGGCAGACCGGACCTTCTCAATCACCGCACTCGTAAGAGTACGGTGTTCGTCATCAATGAAAGCTCCGCGAAGCGCTTCCAGCAAGTTATCCAATGCCTCTGGATGGACAGAGGTCATCGGTACAGGCGGCTCACCCTCCTTAGCGAGGGGCTCCCTGCCTAAGTTCAGAATCACTTGGGGTTCCGGAGCCGTATTCGGCTGGGGGCCAAACTCGCTGCGGCCCCCGTCATCAGAGTCCATGGGGGTCTTCCCCCCCGTGTGCCCGGCGTTTGGGATCTTGCCTGGGGGCGTCTCCAGAACTGTCTCCCCCTAGTCCGACATCCTTTGGGACAACAGTTTAGTGTCATCCGCGGGCCTGGGGGAGGAGGCCGTCGGGAGTGACTCATTGTTCATCGCCGACGGGTCCAGGGACTCCTCCGAAGAGGATACCCCGATGTGGGATTTGGTCGGACTGCATATGCATGTTCGGCATTGTAAAAAGCAATAGAGCAAAACATACTGGAAGTATTATAGTGTCCGGATACTTACGACTTAACCAGGGGCTTGTCCGTGGGCAACCACTCCTCATCACTGTGGGTGGCCGTGGTGGAGTGGTCCAGCAGGAAGGTCTTTCCCTTCTTGGATGTTTCGGCCTCCCCCTGTGGGGCGGACTTTCTCTTCTTCTTCTCCCCCCCCCCCCGGTTGGGGAGGGAGGGATTTCCTCTTCTTCCTCCTCGTCCTCATGGGAGGAGTGCGCCTTGGTGTCTTCGAACGATGAGTCCGATACAACCTTGCGCCGGAGACCTTTTCTGGTCCCTACGGCCGTCTTCTTGGCCTTCTTCTCCGGCACCTCATAGGGCGCTAGAAACAACATCCTCGTTAGAAGCTCCGATTCTGGATCTTCAGGTAACGGAGATGGGCAGTCGCTCCGCTCTGCTATGGCTACCCAGTCCTGCAAAAATAGCATGGAGGCTTAGGATCCTCCTGCAGACGTGCCGATAAAAAACGTGTCTTGCGAAACATAAAAACTTACCGGATTGGCGGGGCGCTTTGCACTGAGTCCGTGATCTTCGGTTATGGGCGGTGGTACCTCGGTGGCTTTGAAAATCACCTTCCAGACGTCTTCGTGCATCATGCCGAAGAGCTCTCGCAGCGTCTGGTGTTCGGCCGGGTCGAACTCCCACAGATTGCAAACCCGTCTCTGGCATGGAAGGATCCGGCGGAGGAGCATAACCTGTACTATGTTGACGAGCTTGATTTTCTTGCTTATCATATTCCGGACGCTTGTCTGAAGTCCGCTCAGCTCTACCACGGAGCCCCAGGCTAAGCCCTTCTCTTTCCAGGAGGTAAGCCGCATGGGGACCTGGATCAGAATTCGAGGGCCGCCGCCCAGTTTGTGTTGCGCGCTCGGTGATGTGGAACCACCCCGACTGCCACCCCTTTACGGTCTCCACAAAAGAGCCCTCGGGCCAGGTGACATTGGGCATCTTGCCCACCATGGCACCCCCGCACTCCGCTTGCTGGCCGCCCACCACCTTTGGCTTCACATTGAAGGTCTTCAGCCATAGGCCGAACTGGGGTGTGATGGCCTCGCACACGACGATGAACACCGAGATGTTGAGGACAAAGTTGGGGGCCAGATCATGAAAATCCAGCCCATAGTAAAACATGAGTCCACGAACGAATGGGTGGAGGGAAAATCCTAGTCCACGGACGAAGCAAGAGAGGAACACTACCCTCTCCTGGGGTTCTGCGGTGGGGATGATCTGCCCTTCGGCTAGAAGCCGGTGTGCTATGTTTGCGGACAGGTATCTGGCCCCTGAAGCTTTGTTATGTCCCCCTCCATGACGAAGGAGGCCATCCACTTGCCTCCCGCTCCGGACATGCTCGAATGACTTTGCGGAGAGGGTGAGAGCTTGGGCGCTAGAGCTCGAGCGAGAGAGAATGGATGAGCAGAGGAAGAAGAAGGCGTGGGTGAAAAAGGGGAATCCTTATCTCTTTATAAAGGCGGTAGAAACTGTGCGCCTCCCCACTTGCCCTATAAACTCGCTTATTCCCCAAGCGCCATGTTGATGGGGTAGTTGGGTTACCCACACCCGTATTGATGAGAATCCCGTGATAAGGGGACACGATCTCTGCTTCGACAAGACATGCCAATGTAACCGCCTCGCAATGCGTGTAGTGGCAGGTTGGGAAAACGGTTCACATAATGACCAGGCCGCGAGGTGATGTCATGCTATGAAAAATTGTCAGCAGATTAGATTTGTGAAACATTGTGCTCTCTACGGTGGTATGTGGAATTTGTTTTGTAGAGACGGACACGATTCATGTGTTCAGAATCTACCTTGGAGTATTCGGATAAGGAATCCGCCTTGCAATGCCGAAGACAATCTACGCGTCAGACTCATCGTCATTGAAGCCTGGTTCAGGGGCTACTGAGGGAGTCCTGGATTAGGGGGTCCTCGGACAGCTGGACTATATACTTATGTCGGACTGCTGGACTATGAAGATACAAGATTAAAGACTTCGTCCCGTGTCTGAGTGGGACTCTCCTTTGCGCGGAAGGCATGCTTGGCGATTCGGATATGTAGATCTCCTTCTCAGTAACTGACTCTGTGTAACCCTGGCCCCCTCCGGTGTCTATATAAACCGAAGGGTTTAGTCCATAGGACAACAACAATCATAATCATAGGCTAGCTTCTAGGGTTTAGCCTCTACGATCTCGTGGTAGATCAACTCTTGTAATACTCATATCATCAAGATCAATCAAGCAGGAAGTAGGGTATTACCTCCATAGAGAGGGCCCGAACCTGGGTAAACATTGTGTCCCCTGCCTCCTGTTACCATTAGCCTGAGACACACAGTTCAGGACCCCCTACCTGAGATCTGCCGGTTTTGACACCGACACCCGCCAACACCTCGTTCCAGCTTGCGTGCTTCTTCACCGGTGAGCTGCCGACCTCGGGGCTCGACGGCCTCTGGCTACAGGCCGATGGCTGCAGCAGCAAGGCCTCGTGGGTGGGGACCGAGGTGGCCGCCATGGGCAGTGTGGTCCTGACCCGCAGATGGCAGGCATTTACCCATGCACGAGGCCCGAGCGGGAGGTGCACCCTCCACTTCAAGTACGAGGGATTGGTGACCCTCTTCGTGAGGGTGTTCAGGGAGGGCGGCCGCCGTGCTGGGTGCCACCCAGAAGACCGCATCAACGATGAGCTTGGCCTTGACGACGGCCGCGCCAATGGCAGAGGTGAGCTTGGCCTTGATGACGTCCACTCCTCCTCCCACAGGGCAGCTCTTCCTCGGGCGAGAGCTCGAGCAGCGGCGGCTATGATCAACCTCCGCGCCGCCGAGCTCGGATCGAGGGAGGCAGCGGATCGTCTCGCCGCCACATCCTAGTGAAGCAGGAGGAGAGCCCGACATGAGCTCGTGGCTGCCGAACTTGGGCTCAAGACCTGCCGCGGTCTTGCGGCCACTTTTGTTTAACCTGTCCTTCCTTTTGCAATTTGAAAAAAGTAGAGTGCCCTGCTGGGGTGTGTGATGAACTATGGCAGCTATGCCCTTTATGCTATGCTTGCTATCTTTGATGATGTGCCATGATGTCTGTATTCTGGGTATGCAAGGGTAGGGTAACTTAGCTTGACATGTTTGTGGTAGCTTCCCACCTCATGAGGGTGAGACCCTTGACATCTGGCGAATCGCCCATTTCTGGTGACTCGGGGGCCACTGGTCTCGGGAGGTGTTTAAGGCCTCGGGAGGCGTTGTAGATCTGTTGCAGAGTTGTTTAAAGAAAAAGAAAACCAACGAGTACCTCATTCCTCCTTGAGTGGGCCCCTTGTCATAGGTTAGTTGTGGCTTAATGCACCACGTCGCGCTACCCGAGGGGCACGGACATGAGAGGGCCCTGGTGCCCATGAGCTAGATCGAGGGTTCCTCGCGAGGATAAAGCCGAAGCACTAGGGCAACGGGGTTCGGCGAGGTGTGCTTGTGCAAGGGCGAGCCCGTTGATACGTCTCCAAAGTATCTATAATTTTTGATTATTCCATGTTGTTTTATTATCAATTTTGGATGTTTTATAATCATTATATAGTCATTTTATATATTTTTTTGGTACTAACCTATTGACATAGTGCCAAGTGCCATTTGCTATTTTCTGCATGTTTTTTACATCGCAGAAAATCAATATCAGAAGGGGTCCAAATACCACGCCAAGTTACGATGATTTTTATGGACCAGAAGGAACACAATGGGCCCAGGTTGCACCTGGGAGAAGTCCTGAGGAGAGGACAACCCACCTGGCCCCGCCAGGAGGCCTAGGCGCGCCTAGGTGGGTTGTGCCCACCTCGGGTGCCCCCTGGACCGACTCTTTGCTCTATAAATACCCCAATATTCCAGAAACCCTAGGGGAGTCGACGAAATTTTCATCCAGCCACCGCAGAGTCCAGAACACCGAGATCCAATCTAGACACCATCATGGAGGGTTCACCACTTCCATTGGTGCCTCTCCGGTGATGCGTGACTAGTTTTTTGTAGACCTTCGGGTCCGTAATTAGTAGCTACATGGCTTCCTCTCTCTCTCTCTTGATTATCAATACAATGACCTCTTGGAGATCCATATGATGTAAGTCCTTTTGCGTGTGTTTGTCGCGATCTGATGAACTTCGAGTTTATGATCAGTTATATCTTCTTATATCCATGAAAGTTAATTGAGTTCTTAGATCTCTTATATGCGTGATCTCTTATAGCCTCGTATTTCTTCTCTGATATTTGGATTCTGTTTGTCCAACTTGATCTATTTATCTTGTAATGGGAAGAGGTGCCCGGTAGTGGTTCAATCTTACGGTGCTTGATCACAGTGACAGAAAGGGAACCGACACGTATGTATCATTGCTACTAAGGATAAAAATATGGGATCCATATCTGCCGCAATAGATAAATGGATCTTGTCTACATCATGTCATCGTTCTTATTCCATTACTCCGTTTTTCCATGAACTTAATACACTAGATGCGTGCTGGATAGCGGTCGATGTGTGGAGTAATAGTAGTAGATGCAGGCAGGAGTCGGTCTACTAATCTTCGACATGATGCCTATGTAATGATCATTGCCTGGATATCGTCATGATTATTTAAAGTTCTATGAATTGACCAACAATAGTTTGTTCACCCACTGTTTGCTATTTTTCTCGAGCAAAGCCACTAATGAAACCTATGGCCCCCGGGTCTTCTTTCTCATATATTTGCCTTGCGATCTACTTTTTCCATGCGTTTATTTTCAGATCTATTAAACTAAAAAATATAAAAATACCGTGCTGCAATTTATTTGTTCCGCGATCTATTTATCCCATCTACAAATTTACCTCACGTCCTTTGCCTATCTAGAGGCGCGGTACCCCGAAAGGGATTGACAACCTCTTTAATACGTCAGGTTGTGAGGTGTTGTTATTTGTGTGCAGGGGCTGTTTTATGTTGTGTTGCTTGGTTCTCCTACTGGTTCGATAATCTTGGTGTCATATCTAAGGGAAATACCTACCACCACTGTGCTGCATCATCCCTTCCTCTTTGAAATAAAAACAACATAGCTTCAAGCGACATCAAAAGGAATTTCTGGCGCCGTTGTCAGGGAGGATCTTTAACATAACCAGGTTCCTAATCACAAATCTCATCTCCTTGCAATTTACATTATTTTCCTCTCGTTTTCCTCTCCCCCACTTCACAAAAATTTGTCATTTTATTCGCCTCTCTTTTTTCGTTCGCTGTTTTCTTGCCGGATCTATTTTTGCGTGCATCCTTGTTTGTCGGTGTGGATAGTTCTTCCTCTATTGCTTGTACTCCCGAGGACGAGGTCCTCAACTTTAAACAAAGGGAAGGAGAAAATTTAAAAGATGCTTGGTATAGAATTTGCATTGCTCATAATAGATCTATCCGTAAGAAATCTACTATTGTGCTTTTGCGTTGTTTTTATGTTGGCATCACCACTTGGTATAGATTCGTCCTTGATACGATTACCGGTGGAAATTTCTTAATGGGTCCTCCTTTTGATGCTCTTAATGCTGTGGGAAATTTAGTAGGCTCTCCACCTCTTATGGTTAATGAAACAATTTTGACTCTTGAGCATGTTATGGAAAGACTAGGTGCTATTGAAAAGAAAATGCTCGCCGAAGATCATATGCAAATTATATACAAAAAGATGCATAATTTTGCTACTAATCTTAGGTCAAAAGCGGGGAGCAGTACCTTAATCCATGAAAGAATAGAAGAAAGTCTGTATCGGATTGATAAATTGGAAGAAATCTTTAGTAATCTAAGCACGACTTTTACTACCACTAAAATTGTTGGGGAAACTCCCGTAAAGAATAAGAAATCTAGGAACAAGGGTGCATCTTCTAGTAATAATGATAAAGGAGTCCTTAAGATGATTAGCATCCATCCGGATTTTGTTGAAGTGATAAGAGATCCTTTTTGCAAGAATTAAATATTTAAATTTACTCCGAGGAGTATTGCTATTGAAGGTCTTTATGCTAAACCTTTGAGGGATTCTAAGTGTTTGATTGAAGAGTTGGACAAGGATGACAAAACTTAGATCCTTGCTTTATGCCTAGCTAAGGGCGTAAAAGTATAGCGCTTGTTGGGAGGCAATCCAATGAATAAAATTTACTTTTGCTTTTTTTTATTCTGTTCTTGAGTGTTAGCACAATTATGCTACTGGTATGATTGTGTTTTTGTGTTTTAATTAGTGTTTGTGCCAAGTAAAGCCTTTAGGATCTTCCGGGGTGATAGTTGTTTGATCTTGCTGAAAAAGACAGAAACTTTGTGCTCACGAAAATAATTATCATAAATCACAGGAAAGATATTTTGCCCTGATTCTTTTTTCCGAATATTAATATACAAATTACGCTGGTCTTCCTAATTTGCTATGATGTTTAGAGTTACAGAAGTACTCGAAAGTTCCATATTACTACAGACTGTTCTGTTTTGACAGATTCTGTTTTCTTTGTATTGTGTGCTTATTTTGATGGCTCTATGGTTTTCTTTGATGAGTTTTTGCCATAGAAAAGTTGTAATACAGTATATATAATACAAAAAAAAATTGGTTTAATACAACACTTATAGTAGTGGTTGGATTTCTTTTACTAACGGATCTCACAAGGGTTTTGTTGAGTTTTGTGTGATTGAAGTTTTCAAGTTTTGGGTTATCTTACAATGGATGAAAGAAGGATAGAAGAGCCTAAGCTTGGGGATGCCCCGGCATCCCAAGCTATTATCCAAGAATAAGCAACCAACTAAGGTTGGGTATGCCCCCGAGTGGCATCCCCTCTTTCTTCTAACAACCATCGGTATTTTACTCGAGACTATATTTTTATTCGTCACATGATATGTGTTTTCCTTGGAGCATCTTGTATGATATCTATCTTTGCTTGTTTTATTTTGTATTTTAAGTCATCAATCCTTTCTGGACACACCTATTTGAGAGAGCCAAAATTATGTCATGACTTGTTAGAATTGCTCTCTATGCTTCACTTAAATGTTTATGAGCAATGGACTTGCTCTAGTGCTTCACTTATATCTTTTTGAGCACGATGTGCTTAGTATTTTTGAAGAAATGCTCTCTTGCTTCACTTAGATTTACTTGATAGTTAGTAAAATTTTGAAGAAATTCTCTCTTGCTTCACTTAAACTATTTTGAGAGAAAGAAAAATATGTTATGCTCATGATCTTCACTTATATTTGTTTGAGCTTATGAAAAGCAACACATGAAAATTAGTCCCAAAGCGATAGATATCCAAGGAGGATAAAGAAAGAAAAAAAATATGCCATGAAGATCATTGGACAAAATGAACTTGATTCTAAGTAATAGTTTTGAGATATGATGATGTGATATGTGAGTCATGTTGGTGAGTGATTGTCCTCTAGTAAGAATATTGGTGTTAAGGTTTGTGATTCCCTATGCATGCACGGAAGTCAATAATCATGCAATGAAAATTATATCCTACTTTTGGTGCATTATTCGGTGTTAATTATGCTTAATGCTTGTTTATGAGATTACTCGTTTCTTGGTTGGTCGCTTCTCAATCTTTTTGCTAGCCTTCATTTTGCACCAAGTATGACCTCTACTTGTGCATCCAAAATCCTTTAAACCAGTTTTGCCACATGAGTCCACCATATCTACCTATATGCGGTATTATTTTGCCGTTCTAAGCAAATCTGCATGTGCCATCTCTAATTTTCAAAATGAACTTCTCTTTTGTGTGTTTGTTTTGCTCGCGCAGCGGTAACGGGTAGCTAATATTTCCATGCTAGATGTGTTATTCTCACGATGAGTGTTTATTCACTTGTCATTGCACGAGAGTAAGGCAAAGGTATTAGGGATGCCCAGTCCCAAAAAGCAAAAATGAATTTACTTTATGTTGTCAAATAATAAATTCCTTGGAAAGTGTTGGTATGGTGGGCACCCGTGGATACGGTTAGCCATGGAAAGTGAAAGTTATGGTGGAAAAAGGAATAAACCTTATTTTCTGTTGGGGAACCGCCTATGATATATCTAGCATGGAAAGTGTTGGGATGCTCCAAGTCATTTTCGTTGGTGGGATGGATACACCTCCCAAAATGTTTTTATTTCTATTTTTTTGCTTTGAGCTCTGGCACCTCTACAAATCCCTACTTCCCTCTGCGAAGTGCCTTTCTTTTACTTTATGCAATTTTTATTTTTGAAATTGAGTCTCCATCCTCTCTTATGAAAGCACCAACTAGGGGACAATATGATCGTACTTAAGTATTGGGTGTAGCTAATATTCGAGTGTGTTTCATGAATGGATCAATGTTTGAGCATGATGGACTAGGGATAACTTGTTTTAGCATTGATATTTTGAAAGACATGGTTGCTTGTTGATATGCTTGAGTATCTAAATTATTGTATCAAAACTAGACTATTGCTTTGAATCACATGAAAGTCCAAATGTCCATGCTATGAAGAAAAGAATATGATATGACATGATAAACAACACTCCACATCAAAAACTTTGTTTATCACTTACCTACTTGAGGACGAGCAGGAGTTAAGCTTGGGGATGCTGATACGTCTCCAACGTATCTATACTTTGTGATCATTCCATGTTGTTTTATTATCAATCTTGGATGTTTTATAATCATTATATAGTCATTTTATATCATTTTTTGGTACTAACCTATTGACATAGTGCCAAGTGCCAGTTGTTGTTTTCTGCATGTTTTTTACATCACAGGAAATCAATATCAGAAGGGCTCCAAATACCACGCCAAGTTACGATGATTTTTTATGGACCAGATGGAACACAATGGGCCCTGGTTTCACCTGGAGGGGAGTCCCGAGGAGGGGACAACCCACCTGGGCGCGCCAGTAGTCCCAGGCATGCCTAGGTGGGCTATGCCCACCTCGGGTGCCCCCTGGACCGACTCTTTGCTCTATAAATACCCCAATATTCCAGAAACCGTAGGGGAGTCGATGAAATTTTCATCCAGCCGCCGCGGAGTCCAGAACACCGAGATACAATCTAGACACCATCACGGAGGGGTTCACCACTTCCATTGGTGCCTCTTCGATGATGCATGAGTAGTTCTCTTTAGACCTTCGGGTCCATAGTTAGTAGCTAGATGGCTTCCTCTCTCTCTCTTGATTATCAATACAATGATCTCTTGGAGATCCATATGATGTGAGTCCTTTTTGCGGTGTGTTTGTTGGGATCCGATGAACTTCGAGTTTATGATCAAGTTATATCTTCTTATATCCATGAAAGTTATTTGAGTTCTTTGATCTCTTATATGCATGACCTTTTATAGCCTCGTATTTCTTCTCCGATATTTGGGTTTTGTTTGTCCAACTTGATCTATTTATCTTGCAATGGGAAGAGGTGCCCGGTAGTGGGTTCAATCTTACGGTGCTTGATCCCAGTGATAGGAAGGGAACCGACATGTATGTATCGTTGCTACTAAGGATAAAAATATCGGATCCATATCTGCTGCAATAGATAAATGGATCTTGTATACATCATGTCATCGTTCTTATTGCATTACTCTGTTTTTCCATGAACTTAATACACTGGATGCATGCTGGATAGCGGTCGATGTGTGGAGTAATAGTAGTAGATGCAGGCAGGAGTCGGTCTACTAATCTTGGACGTGATGCCTATGTAATGATCATTGCCTGGATATTGTCATGATTATTTTAAGTTCTATCAATTGCCCAACAGTAATTTGTTCACCCGCAGTTTGCTATTTTTCTCGAGAGAAACCACTAGTGAAACCTACGGCCCTCGGGTCTTCTTTCTCATATATTTTCCTTGTGATCTACTTTCTCCATGCGTTTATTTTCAGATCTATTAAACTAAAAAATATAAAAATACCTTGCTGCAATTTATTTGTTCCGCGATCTATTTATCCCATCTACAAATTTACCTCACGTCCTTTGCCTACCTTGAGGCACCGTACCCCAAAAGGGATTGACAACCCCTTTAACATGTCGGGTTGCGAGGTGATGTTATTTGTGTAGAGGGGCTGTTTTACGTGGTGTTACTTGGTTCTCCTACTAGTTCAATAACCTTGGTTTCATATCTGAGGGAAATACCTACCACCGCTGTGCTGCATCATCCCTTCCTCTTTGGGGAAAAAACTGACGTAGCTTCAAGCGACATCACCTGTGCGCACACAATTGCCTAGCCCCCACGCGTGAGGCACGCATGGAAGAGTGATGGGCAACTATCGCCCTTTCCTGGCCCAGGCTAAGAACGAGAGAAAAAGAGGAAAGAAAATCCAACTTGGCAAACCCAAGCACGAAAATACGAACTCCATTAAAGATGACTAAAAGATTGTGAATCAACTTCGAAAAGCAAATAAACAGTCATGTCCGGCACCTAGTCTAGTCTTCTCACTAGCGTGGAGCTAAGTGCAGCCACTAGGACGTGGGAGGGAGCCCACATGAGGCCCCAGGGCGACACTCAAGAGACTCCGGTGCATGTACAACCCCACTCATTATTACGTGAGAGTGTCACAAGCAGAGACCTTCACAGGCCGGAGTGTTGCTTCATGGGTAGAACTTCCGGAGGTGCTGCATGTTCCAGGCATTCTGGATGGGGATCCATCCTATGTCTCCAGGCGCGCAGCGCCAGGCCTGGAGACACGGGCAATCCTAAACGGGCCCTCCCATATGGGAGAGAGCTTGTGTAGCCCCTCCCTGGAGAGCACCCACCTCAGGACGAGATCGCCCACCTCCAGCGTCCTGGGGTGGCCGTTGTGACAGTGGTACTGCCGCAGCGCCTGTTGGTACCTTGCCGCTCAGAGCAAGGCTTAACGGCGGCATTCCTCCCCCGGCACGAGATCCATCCCCTGCATGGCGTCCTGACGTGCCTCGTCGAACGCCAGGACCCATGTGGAGCGATGCTTGACCTCGTGTGGGAGAACTGCTTCAGCTCCGTAAACGAGGAAGAATGGTGTCTCACCCGTCGGCTTGGTCGCGGTGGTGTGGATGGACCACAACACAGACTGGAGCTCGTCGAGCTAGTCCCTGGTGGAGGCCTCAAGCTTCTTCTTGAAGGTCCTAGCCTTGAGGCCTCTCAAGACCTCTGCGTTGGCGTGCTCGGCCTGGCCGTTGCTCCTGGGGTGCACCATAAGGCATAGTGTATCTAATTTCCAAGGTTAGCACAGTATGTTTTGAAAAGGTTGCTAGTGAATTGCGAGCTGTTGTCGGTGATGATGCGGTTAGGGACACCAAACTGGCTCACGAGGCCTTTGATGAACTTGACAGCTGATCCGGCTGGGATGGCAAGGACGGCTTCTACTTCCGCCCACTTGGTGAACTTGTCGATGGCAACGTAGAGGTAGCAGTAGCCCCCTGGCACTCGAGGAAATGGCCCTAAGATGTCCAGCTCCCAGACAGCGAACGACCACCTGAGCAGGATAGTCTGGAGGCCCTGCATAGGCTGGTGGGTCTGCTTGGCATGGAACTGGCAGACTTCGCATGAGCGCATCAGCTCGGTGGTGTTGTTGAGTGTCGTGGGCCAATAGAACCCACTGCAGAACGCCTTTCCCATGAGGGTGCGTGATGAAGAGTGATGCCCGCAGTCCCCACCATGTATGTCTGCCAGCAGCTCGAGCCCCTGCTCCCTGGAGATGCATCATAAAGAAACATCATTGGGCCTTTTGCGGTACAACTCACCATCCCGGATGCAGTACACGGTGGCCTGGCGAGCCACGCGCTCTGCATCTTCTTCCTTCTCCGGCAAGGTCCCCTGGAGTAGGTACGCCTTGAACTCCTCGGTCTAGCACCCCTCCTGAGGCTCGAGCACAAGGAGCAGGCGGGCCCCTGAGGATGGGCCGCAGGCCGGGGCGCTTGTTGCTAGTGCTCGGGGTAGGTCCTCCAGAGGTGGTGTTGGTGCCGCAGTGGGGGGAGCCGCCGACGGCTTGAAGAGTCATTCTTCAAATACTCCTGGCTCCTGAGGTAGCCACATGGATGCCCTCTTGGTGATGTCATCCATCTCCTTGTTCGTGCCTCGCGGCACGTGCTGCAATTCCAAGACCAAGAATCGTTTCTTTATTTTGCGTACCTCTTCCAGGTATGCTTCCATGTGCTCGTCCTTAGGGACATACTCTTTGTTGGAGAAGTTGATGAGGAGCTGGGAATCACCCTTGATGGCAAGGCGCTTCACCCCCAGCGCTGTCGCAGCCCTGAGGCCGGCGAGTAGGCCTTCATATTCTGCAATGTTGTTGGAGACCTTTTCGCCCTGCTTGAAATAGAGTTGTACGGCGTAGCGGAGCTTGTCCTTGGTGGGCAAGATAAGGACAGCTCCAGCCCCCGCGCCTTGACGTGCGAATGCGCCGTCGAAGTACATGATCCACCCATCTAGCGCCTCATCTCTGGGTAGGAGGGAGCGATCCTCACATATCCCGCGGTCAGGGACGTCGGTCCACTCTGCCATGAAATCTGTGAGGGTCGCGCCATTGATGACCCTGGTGGTGCTGAACTCGAGCCGGAACGCCTAAAGCTCGATGTTCCACTCCGCGACTGTTCCAGCAATGTTGGGACTCCGGAGTACCCTCTCCAGTGGGTAGGCTGATACGACCTTAATGGGGTGGCCCTGGAAGTAGTGGAGCAGCTTTCGGGAGGCGACAAGGAGCGCGAGCAGAAGTTTTTGGGGCATGGGGTAGCGTGCTCGTGCCTCCCGTAGCACCGTGCTGACGAAGTAGACCGGATGCTCGACGAGGTAGGAAGTGTTGGTGGGGACTTGTACCTCCTAAGGGTGCTGACCTTCTGGGGTCGTCGCCTGCTGCACCGACTGCGGTCTCGTGAGCCTGAGCCTCAGGAGCCCTGCCAGTCAGAGGGCCGGCTGGTGAGGGAGTCCTGGATTAAGGGGTCCTCGGCTGTCCGGACTATGTGACATGGGTCGGACTGATGGGCTATGAAGATACAAGACAAAAGACTTCGTCCCGTGTCTGGATGGGACTCTACTTAGTGCGGAAGGCAAGCTTGGCGTTTGGATATGAAGATTCACTTCTCTGTAACCGACTCTGTACAACCCTAGCCCCCTCCGGTGTCTATATAAACCGGAGGGTTTAGTCTGTAGGGAATAATGACAATCATAATCATACAGGCTAGACTTCTAGGGTTTTAGCAATTACGATCTCGTGGTAGATCAACTCTTGTAATACTCATATTCATCAAGATCAATCAAGCAGGAAGTAGGGTATTACCTCCATAGAGAGGGCCCGAACCTGGGTAAACATCGTGTCCCGCGTCTCCTATTACCATCAACCTTAGACGCACACTTCGGGACCCCGTACCCGAGATCCGCCGGTTTTGACACCGACATTGGTGCTTTCATTGAGAGCTCTGTTGCATCGTCACTACAAGGTTTGATGGCTCCCTCGATCATTTACAACAATGCAGTCCAGAGGCAGGTTTTCCTCCTCGGAAAGATCTTCGTATTCAGCGGCTTCGCACTACGGGCCAACTCACTTGGCCATCTAGAGAAGATCGATAGCTATGCCCATGGCCATCGGGCCAGGCTCGGAAGCTTGAATTATGTTGCCGACATCCGCGAAGACTTGATCTTCGACGGATTCGAGCCAGTGACAGCCGCTCGCTGCCACCACGATGAACATGACTTAAATCTATCATCGGACCATGCTCAGGAGATAGCGCCTATAACTGCTCTGGCCCTAGATCCGGAGCAGACTGCGATGTCTGAGGACGGGAAGCTCAACCCCGCCATGGAAGCCGCAGACTCAGCGGTGTTTGAGCCGCACACAGATCCAACCTCAAGCGGGGCCTGTGTTACCAGAACCTTGGATTCGTCTCCGGCCATAGGTTCCGGACCACGTGCATCCGCGTCCATTGAACCTGATTGGGCGCCGATCTTTGAGTTTAGCTCAGCAGACATCTTCCGGCACTCACCTCTAGGCGATGTGTTAAACTCATTAAAATCCCTCTCCTTGTCAGGGGACTCTCAGCCGAACTATGTCCGGCTTGAATTGGAAGCGGATGACGAAGAATTTTGCTTCCCAACCACCACCCACTTCATAGCCATTGTCGAAGACTTAACCGACACGCTCGATTACGGCTCCGAAGACATCGACGGTATGGACGAGGATGCTAGAGAGGAGCAGGCAGAAAAACCACCGCTCACAGGGCGGTGGACGGCTACATCCTCATACAATGTATATATGGTGGACGCACTTAAAGAGAATGAGGCCGACGGTAATAATGATAAGCCTGTCGATGAACCTCCCAAGCGTCAGCGTCAGAAGCGCCGATCTCGATCCGGCAAAGGAAAAGATAGCAACATTGTCACTGACAACGATGATAATCTGGACCAAGCCGAGGACCCCGCAGATCCAGCGATGGAGCAGGACGAGAGAGAGGACGGCGAACACAGTCCAGGGCAGCTGTCTGTCCACAGTGATGCCGAAGATACCAATTATGAACCTGTCTCTAAAGAGGAGGTCAGCCTGGGCGACGACGAATTCATCGTCCCAGAAGAACCCTTAGAACAAGGGTGCCTCCATCGGAGGCTTATCACCACCGCAAGGATCCTGAAGAAGCAGAAGCAGCGGCTCAAAGCTGCACAGGATACGCTCAACGATAGATGGAACGAAGTGCTAGACGCTGAGGAAAAATATGGCTGCAATCGCCAAACAAAGGGCGATCCCATGCGTAAACTACTGCCCGAATTCGACGACGAGGCTATTCCGCCTATACCGCCGAAGAAAAATACCGCTGACAAGCCGGACCGACCACCTTGTGGATGAGACGGAGTGGCTAGCAATGGCGTGCACAAGCCCGCACCCCCTCCCCGTAAAGGAAGGGAGGCCGCGGCTCAGGACCAGAAACACGATCTACGTGAGGACCTGGACAAAAAGGCTGGCAAAACCAGATCCATCTACGGATACAGGGACCATGCCCCTACATGGGGCCGTGGTTACCAAACCAAATATGTCGGTCATATACCCGTTCGGAACCAATACTGAACATCACAACCGTCGGACCCACGCCACGACACAGCCAAATACAGGGGTGCCGCAAACCCCCTGTGCTTCACCGATGAGGTGCTGGAACACGAATTTTTAGAAGGGTTTAAACACATAAATATCAAGAGATATGATGGAACGACGGACCCTGCAGTCTGGATATAAGACTTTATTCTTCACATCCACATGGCTCGCGCAGATGATCTCCACGCCATCAAATACTTACCCCTCAAGTTGAAAGGACCAGCTCGGCACTGGCTAAAAAGCCTCCCTGAGAACTCCATTGGAAGCTGGGAAGAACTTGAGGACGCCTTTCGGGCCAATTTTCAAAGGACCTATGTCCGCCCCCCGGATGCGGACGATTTAAGTCACATAATCCAACAACCCGGGGAATCGGCCCGTAAGCTTTGGAATCGGTTTCTCACTAAGAAGAACCAAATCGCTGATTGTTCGGACGCTGAAGCCTTAGCAACTTTCAAGCATAGTGTCCGGGACGAATGGCTAGCTAGACACCTCGGCCAAGAAAAGCCAAGGACAATGGCAGCCCTAACTACACTCATGAGCCGTTTTTGCACGGGCGAGGATAGCTTGTTAGCCGTTAGCAGCACCAGCGAGCCTGGTACATCCGAAGTCAGGGATGGCAATGGAAAGCCATGACATAACAAAAATAACATCAAAACAATGAAGGAAGCTCAGATGATACAATGGTAAACGCCGGATTCAATGGCCCAGACCCGGTCAAAGGAAGAAGCCATTTAAAGGCAATAAAGACAGGCCCTGCCAGATCCATGGCACCCCCGCTAAACCCACGAACCATACCAACCGCAGTTATTGGGTCTTCAAGTAGGCCAGCAAGCTCACGGCCGAACACAAGGGGAAGGGACCTCAGAGCGAAGAGAAGGATGAACCTCGCCAGCCGAACACCAGGGGACAGAAGAAATTTCCACCGGAGATCAAAACAGTGAACATGATCTATGTCACTCATATCCCAAAAAGGGAGCGCAAACGCGCACTCCGAGATGTCTATGTCATTGAGCCTGTTGCCCCCAAATTCAACCGATGGTCGGTCTGTCCGATCACCTTTGATCGAAGGGATTATCCGAATAGTATCCGTCACGGGGGTTTGGCTGCCCTAGTGCTCGATCCAATAATCGACGGATACCATCTCACTCGAGTCCTTATGGACGGCGGCAGCAGCATCAACGTGATATATCAGGACACTGTCTGCAAGATGGGGATAGACCCGTCAAGAATCAAGCCAAGCAGCACAACCTTTAAAGGAGTTATACCGGGTGTAGAGGCCCGTTGCATGGGCTCTCTAACATTGGAGGTCGTATTCGGCTCTCCCGATAACTTTCGAAGCAAAGAACTAATCTTCAACATAGCTCCGTTCCGAAGTGGCTATTATGCACTACTCGGAAGAACGGCCTTCGCCCGCTTCAATGCAATCCCGCATTATGCTTATCCAAAGCTCAAAATGCCTGGACCGCGTGGCATCATTATGATCAGTGGAAATATGGAGCGCTCTATTCGCACAGAAGAGTACACTATGACTCTAGCAGCCGAAGCCCAAAACGGCCTATTCAAGCCGAACAGCTCATCGGTCGTTAAGACCGCGGACACAGCTAAACGTATCTGGCGCACGCCTCAGTGTGGCAGCTCAAATAAACCTGAGCTCAATTAGCAGTTACGCCCCCATCGACTGCCCCATAAGGAGATAGCATACGTGCCTCGTGTACACAAGTATACCCTTAAAATTCCTTGGGTGGCTTTGGGGGCACACTACAAACAAAAGTCCATAATTCGGCTTGACCCTATTCGGACTCTAGAAGTTATATTTCACGGTTTATTAAAACGAACCAGCTTTGTTTACGGCCACACCAGATTCTTTTCCCCGGTTTTTTCCTTTTTCAGATGGCCATCACACTATCCCCTTCAAGGACACTTCACAACGGAGAAAACGGCGCAGACGTGCAGCAGGGTCCCGCATTAAGGTTTCTTTTTTAGATTAAGACCCTGTGTAAACCTTTTTATCTCTTTTTGTTTTATACTTACCTGGCATGTAAAATGTCCAAGGAAGCTATCAGCATTATCTGTAAGTATACGGCTCGCCGTACTAAAAGTGGATATTATAGAAGCAGTTCACATTGTGTTTGGAGTTTTATTATCTCACCACCTGCGTTCTTTCCCCATGTCAGATTGCCACACGTGCCTTGATACCAGGGTCCATTACCAAGGGCTGTATTCAGCCTGGTATATGTTGAAAAGTCCAAACACCTATAGGGAGTGTCCGGCGTCGTGAGTTTGGCCTTATATGCATCAGCTCTGAATCTGTCTTTGGTCAATAGTTGGGTTGCCCAGCTCCTGTGCTTACTACCTTACGTTCCACTCTATCGGCTAGGGTGGTAAAGGGAGAACTACTACGATTGTGTCCTGGTTCATCCGGATGAGCACCTTAGTAGAGAAAGCCAAAAACTGACTGTCATGATGCGGCGAGAGCTGGTCAACCACTCGATGACTCAGCAGAATCTTCACGATTCCTTCCGCATTAACGAAGGACCATTCTTCTGGTCACGTATGTAAACGCACCGTATTTGGATAACCGCGTACATACCAGGAGCTATATCGTAAACCCACCGTCAAACTCCTATGGCTAAGTAAAAGTGTTAAAGCCCTATAGTATGATTTCCTGGTTCGCCACATTGACACCTTAATGGACCAAGACGTTGGGTCAAGAGTGATCAAGTGCTTTTCCGAACACCCCCACATTATATGCAAGGGGGCCGAAGCCGACGACTGGTAAACTTTTAGATTATACAAAAACGGCCGCACATGAGGCACTAAAAACTTTTTTAGGAAAAAGTTTGAAAAACATAGCCTTAAATATATCATAATATTGTTTTTACAATTTCAGTACACTTCACTCGAACATAATATCTTTCGAGCATTGCCCCTCTATCAAGCGGGTACCCTCTAGGACATCTTCAAAATAATGTTCTGGCGTATGATGGTCCTTGACCTCGAGTGGACTTTTCGCTCCAATATCGGTGGCCTTCATCTTCGCCCAGTACGTCTTGACACGGGCAAGGGCCATCCGTGCACCTTCTATGCACGTTGATCGCTTAACAGCGTCGATACGCGGCACCGCATCAACAATTTGCCGCACCAAACCGAAATAACTATTCGGAATTGGCTCAGTCGGCCACAGCCGGACTATGACGTCCTTCATGGCAGATCCAGATAACTTGTGGAGCTCAGCCCACAGGGTCATCTGTTCGTTTAGCAACAATGGACGCTTGGGCATGCTAAATTGTGACCAGAAAAGCTCTTCTGTTGCATGACCTTCTTGCACTTGGAAAAACTGTGTCGCATCGGAGACACTCTTCGGCAAGTCCAAAAATACGTCTGGAGAACTCCACATCTGATTAAGCGTGGCATACTTTAGATCACCAAATTTAGTTTGCAATAAAAAGGGCTTACTAGCCGTGATCTCCCCAGCTTGTCGGATATCCTCCTGACCCGCTCTAGACTCAGACCATGCTTCTCTCGCCTCTTGTACGGCCTTGTCAACATCAACCACTCGGGTTTTGCTATCTTTCTCGAGAAGGTCGCATCGGCCAGTGGCATCCTTTAGCTCAAGTGCCATAGTAGATATTCTCTCTTCGCACTGGCGCCGAGCAGCCTGTTTGGCCTTTAAATCTGTAGCTGCCTTTTCAGCAGCCGCATTGTTCTTCCTGGATTGCTCTTTGGCCCGGGCAAGCTCAGCCCGAAGGGTCTCAACTGCGGCGGCACTATCTGCAGTTATGCATATTTTAGTATACAAATTCTCAGTGTCATGCTCATATCATAATAATTGCATATACTGAGTTCCTTAAAGACATACCTTGCGCCTTGTTGAGCCGCCTGTTCACAAGCGTGATGTCATCATCCGCCACATCAACTTTCTGCTTCAGATGCTTAATCTTTGTAGCTTGGGCAGTCGCCACGGATGTAACAGCCTGTGTTTCAATTAGTCAGATCATTTCCTGGGCATATATTTCTTGATCCTTTGGTCACCTCCCTTTGGACGCCAACCAGAGTATCAGGGGCTACTATCTATACACAGGTGCATTTTCGCATTTATAACAAAATTCAAAAATATTACATTATGTACCTCGAAGCCTCTTAACAGGCTCATAAATGCTTCATTCAATCCGCTTTTTGCGGACCAAACCCTCTCAACCACCATACCCATCAAGGTACGATGTTCCTCTGAAACGGACGCATGTCGCAATGTGTCCATCACTGTATCCGGCGCCTCCGGATCCAAAGCAGAATGCGCCATCCCTCGAAACCAGATAGTCTGGTGCCTTTGTTGTTGTTCCCTGTAGGGGCCGCACACCTCGGACCCTGGGCGGCCAAAGTGTCACCTTCGGGCCCGGTCTTCACTGTCCCTTGCACCGTCTGTTGATTGGGAGAGATCCTTTGGGACGACACCTCAGCGTTGTCTGCCTTATTGGGAAGGGAGATCTGTGGAGGCGTCTCGCTCTCCATCATCTCCGGAAGAAGTTCCCCCGAGGAGGAGGACTGTTGAGGAAGGTTGCATGCCGAACTGCAAACATATATTTTAAATGTTACTCTGGAAACTAGGAAAGAACGGGATATGTTTAAAACACCCTTGTTCACTTACGATTCAGCTAAGGGCCTATCCTTACAGAGAGACTGTGTGTCAACGTCGCCTCCCGAACCAGGGCCCCCGGATAGGGATATCTTCCCTCGTTTAGAAGCCTTCATATTCAAGTCTTCTGAAGCAATCCTCTTCTTCCCATGGGAAGAAGAGATGTCAATTTCCCTTTCCCTTTCATCTTCGGAAGAGGGAGTTTTAATCTCCCTGGATGGAGTGTCCGGTGCACCTCTGGAATGGGGGACACTCTGGGCCCTCCTGCTCTCCTCCTTGTCTTCCCCCGCTGGCACTTGATATGGTGCCGAAGCCAGCATCCGTGTTAACACCGGATCGGCTGATTCTTCGGGGAGAGGAGCCGAACACCTAATTATCTCTGCCTTCTTTATCCAACCCTGGCCGAGTAGAGTTTTCTCAGTATGTTGTTATGAGAAACTTAAACTAAACTATGTTCGGGAGTCAAGTGCTTACCGAGGTATCCGGATGATTGCAGTCAAGGCCGATGTCTTCTGTAGTATCCGGCCACTATTTTCATGCCCCGAAGAATAATTTCCACATTCCTCTAAACGCCGTGTCGGAGAAGTGCTGAAGGGTTTGTGGTCCTTCCGAATTAAACTCCCACATGCGGAGAGGCCGTCGCTGGCATGGTAGGACCCGACGGACTAGCATTACTTGGATTACGTTGATGAGACTGGTGTCCTTTTCAATGAGGCTCCGAATGCGGCTTTGTAGCGTCTGCACTTCGTCAACGGATCCCCAGTCTAGTCCCTTATTAATCCATGATGCGAGCTATAGTGGAGGGCTAGATCATAATGCGGGTGTAGCTACCCACTTTTTACCGCGGGGTTCAGTAATGTAGAATCACTCCCGTTGCCATAGGTCGGAAGTTTCTGTGAAGGAGCCCTTTGGCGAAGGAGTATTGGTGAGTTTGCTTATTGCAGCACCTCCGCACTCCGCTTGTTTCCCGTCGACTACCTTCGGTTTCACATTAAAGGTCTTGAGCCACAAACCGAAGTGTGGCGAAACACGGAGGAAGGCTTCGCACATAATGATAAACACCAAGACATGAAGGAAATAATCCGGAGCTAGATCGTGAAAATCTAACCTATAATAGAACATGAGCCCTCGAACAAAGGGATGAAGAGCGAACCCTAGCCCTCGGAGGAAGTGGGAGATGAATACGACCCTCTCATTGGATCTGGGAGTAGGGATAACCTGCCCTTGAGCAGGAAGCCTGTGGAGGATTTCCGCAGTCAGGTATCTTGCCTCCCGGAGCTTCGCGATATCCTCCTCTATGACAGAGGAGGCAACCCACCTGCCTTGAGTGCTGTGTTCGGACATGACTGGGAAGTGTGGAGCGATTAACTTGAACCTTGGGAGCTGGAACTCAAGGTGGGAGAGGTTGAGGGAAGGCTTGGCATAAAGGACGAGTCTTAGCCCCTTTATAAAGGCTATAAATATCAAACGCCCCCTCTTAGGCCTTAAAACATGCCTATTCCCAAGGAGTCATGCCAACGGAACGGTTGGGTTACCCACGCCCGTATTGATGACAATCCCGCAATAAGGGGACACGATCTCTGCTTTGACAAGACGTGCCAATGAAACCGCATCTTGAAATATGGAGCGGCAGGCTAAAAAATGGTTCGAATAATGGCCGGGGGGCGACGTGTTGTCACGCTACAGAAAGTTGTCAGCGGATTGGACTCGTGAAATATTATACTCTTTACGGTTGTGTGTGGTATTTGTTTTGCAGAGTCGGACATGTTTTTTGTATTCAAAAATTATTTTGGAGTATTCGGAGGAGGAACCCGCCTTGCAATGCTGAAGACAATCTGCGCGCCGGACACCTCTTCATTGAAGCATGGTTCAGGGGCTACTGAGGGAGTCCTGGATTAAGGGGTCCTCGACTGTTCGGACTATGTGACATGGGCCGGACTGATGGGCTATGAAGATACAAGACAGAAGACTTCATCCCGTGTCCGGATGGGACTCTACTTGGCGTGGAAGGCAAGCTTGGTGTTCGGATATGAAGATTCCCTTCTCTGTAACCGACTCTGTACAACCCTAGCCCCCTCCGGTGTCTATGTAAACCAGAGGGTTTAGTCCGTAGGGAATAATGACAATCATAATCATACAGGCTAGACTTTTAGGGTTTTAGCCATTACGATCTCGTGGTAGATCAACTCTTGCAATACTCATATTCGTCAAGATCAATCAAGCAGGAAGTAGGGTATTACCTCCATAGAGAAGGCCCGAACCTGGGTAAACATCGTGTCCACCGTCTCCTGTTACCATCGACCTTGACACACAGTTCGGGACCCCCCTACCCGAGATCCGCCGGTTTTGACACCAACAGCCGGGGACCTTGGAGGAGTAACGGCATTTGGGGCTGCTACTGCCTCAGGAGCGCCTTCCGGATGTTGCTGCACCCTGCTTGATGACGAGGCACCTTGCTTGGAGTTCTTGGTCGGGCGCTCCTCCCTCAGAGCTACCAGAGCGGTGCTAGCGGAATGAGGCATGGCGGCCAAGTAGAGCAACAGGGGCTCGAGGGGGCATGGCGCCACCATCACTGACGGGCTGGTGAGGTATCTCTTGAGGTCCTGGAAGGCCGCGTCAGCTTCAGGGGTCCACTCGAATGGCCCCTTCCTCTTCATTAGTTTGAAGAACGGGAGGGCACGCTCCCCCAGCTTGGAGATGAAATGCCCCAGGGAGGTCACACAGCCCGCCAGCTTCTGCATCTCCTTGAGCATCTGCGGCGGGCTCATGTCTTATATGGCCTGGACTTTCTCCGTGTTGGCCTTGATTCCTCTGTGCGACACTAGGAAACCCAGCAACTTGCCAGAGGGGACCCCAAACACATATTTCTCCGGATTGAGCCGCAGGTCCACCTTGCGCAGGCTGGCAAATGTTTCCTTTAGATCTTCAATCAAGGTCCTCGCCTCCCAAGACTTCACCACTATGTCATCGACATAAGCCCCAGCGTTCCTCCCGAGCTGCCAACCCATGGCAATGTGCATCAGCCGCTGGAAGGTAGCCCCAACATTACGCAATCCGAAAGGCATGCAGGTGTAGCAATACACCATGCAGGGGGTCAGGAATGCCGTCTTATCTCCATCTTACACAGCCATCTTGATCTGGTGGTAGCCCTAGAAGACATCCAAAAAGCACAGCAGGTCGCACTTGGCGGTGGAATCGATGATATGGTCGATGCGTGGAAGCGGGAAGGGGTCCTGAGGGCAGGCCTTGTTGAGGTTGGTGAAGTCGACGCACATGCACTCCTTCCCCCCTTTCTTGGGGATGATGACTAGGTTTGCCAACCACTCCAGGTACCGAACCTCCCGGATGACACCAGCATCCTGCAGCTTGCGGGTTTCTTGGACGATGAACACCTGCTTCTCGATGGACTTTCATCGGGCCTTCTGCTTCACTGGGCGCACATTTGGCACACCCTCGAGTTTTCCTCGATTATTCCCCTTGGGATCCCAACCAGTTCCTTGGGCTCCCACGTGAACACTTCCTTGTTGGCGCGCAAGAAGCTGACTAACACTTCCTCTGTTGAGGATTGTTGCAGAAATTAAAAAAATTCTATGCATCACCAAGATCAATCTATGGAGAGACTAGCAATGAGAGAGAGGGGAGTGCATCTTCATACCCTTGAAGACCGTGACACGGAAGCATTACAAGAACACGGATGAAGGAGTTGTACTCGTAGCGATTCAGATCGCGGTTGAATCCGATCTAAGCACCGAACAACGGCGCCTCCGCGTTCAACACACGTGCAGCCCGGTGACGTCTCCCATGCCTTGATCCAGCAAGGAGGAGGGAGAGGTTGGCGAAGACAACCCCAACAGCAGCACGACGGCGTGGTGGTGGTGGAGCAGCAGTTCTCCGGCAGGGCTTCGCCAAGCTCAAACAGAGGAGGAGGGGTGTTGGAGAGGGGGAGGGCTGCGCCTTGGATGTGGTGCGGCTGCCCTCCCTCCTCCCCTCTATTTATAGGGCGAAGGGGGAAGGGGGCGGCCCCTCTAGATGAGATCTAGAGGGGGGCGAGGACCAAGGGAAGGGGGCTTGCCCCCCAAGCCAAGGGGTGCGCCCCCTTTAGGGTCCCCCCCCCCAACCCTAGGCGCATGGGCCCTAGGGGGGATGGCGCCCAGCCCACTTAGGGACTGGTTTCCTTCCACATACAGCCCAAAGGTCCCTCAGGGCAGGTGGACCCTCTCGGTGGTCCCGGTACAATACCGGCAAACCCCCGAAAACTTCCGGCGACCGTATGATGACTTCCCATATATAAATCTTCACCGACGGACCATTACAGAACTCCTCGTGACGTCCGGGATCTCATCCGGACTTCGAACAACATTCGGTAACCACGTACAAACTTTCCCTATAACCATAGTGTCATCGAACCTTAAGTGTGTACACCCTACGGGTTCGGGAAGCATGCAGACATGACCGAGACAGCTCTCTGGCCAATAACCAACAGCGGGATCTGGATACCCATGTTGGCTCCCACATGTTCCATGATGATCTCATCGGATGGACCACAATGTCGAGGATTCAAGCAATCCCGTATATAGTTCCCTTTGTCAATCGGTACGTTACTTGCCCGAGATTCGATCGTCGGTATCCCAATACCTCGTTCAATCTCGTTACCGGGAAGTCACTTTACTCGTTCCTTAATGCATGATCCCGTGACCAACTACTTAGTCACATTGAGCTCATTATGACGATGCATTACCAAGTGGGCCCAGAGATACCTCTCCATCATACGGAGTGACAAATCACAGTCTCGATTTGTGCCAACCCAAGAAACACTTTCGGAGATACCTGAAGTGCACCTTTATAGCCACCCAGTTACGTTGTGACGTTTGGTACACCCAAAGCATTCCTACGGTATCTAGGAGTTGCACAATCTCATGGTCTAAGGAAATGATACTTGACATTAGAAAAGCTTTAGCAAACGAACTACACGATCTTGTGCTATGCTTAGGATTGGGTCTTGTCCATCACATCATTCTCCTAATGATGTGATCCCGTTATCAATGACATCCAATGCCCATGGTCAGGAAACCATAACCATCTGTTGATCAACGAACTAGTCAACTAGAGGCTCACTAGGGACATGTTGTGGTCTAGGTATTCACACATGTATTACGGTTTCCGGTCAATACAATTACAACATGAACAATAGACAATTATCATGAACAAGGAAATATAATAATAACCATTTTATTATTGGCTCTAGGGCATATTTCCAACAGTATCCCACTTGCACTAGAGTCAACAATCTAGTTACATTGTGATGAGTCGAACACCCATAGAGTCCTGGTGTTGATCATGTTTCGCTCGCGGAAAAGGTTTAGTCAACGGATCTGCGACATTCAGATCCGTATGCACTTTACAAATATCTACGTCTCCATCTTGAACATTTTCACGAATGGAGTTGAAGCGACGCTTGATATACCTAGTCTTCTTGTGAAACCTGGGCTCCTTGGCAAGGGCAATAGCTCCTGTGTTGTCACATAAGAGAGTCATCTGGCCCGACGCATTGGGAATAACTCCTAGGTCGGTAATGAACTCATTCATCCAGATTGCTTCATGCGCTGCCTCCGAGGCTTCCATGTACTCCGCTTCACATGTAGATCCCTCCATGACGCTTTGCTTGCAACTGCACCAGATTACTGCCCCACCATTCAAAATATACATGTATCTGGTTTGTGACTTGGAGTCATCCAGATCTGTGTCGAAGCTAGCATCGACGTAACCCTTTACGACGAGCTCTTAGTCACCTCCATAAACAGGAAACATATCCTTAGTCCTTTTTAGGTAATTCAGGATATTCTTGACCATTGTCTAGTGTTCCATGCTGGGATTACTTTGGTATCTCCCTACCAAACTTACGGCAAGGTTTACATTAGGTCTGGTACACAACATGGCATACATAATAGACCCTATGGCTGACGCATAGGGGATGACACTCATGTTTTCTCTATCTTCTGCCGGGGTTGGGCTTTGAGCCGTGCTCAATCTCACACCTTGCAAAATAGGCAAGAACCCCTTCTTGGACTGATCCAATTGAACTTCTTCAATATCTTATCAAGGTATGTGCTTTGTAAAAGACCTATGAGGCGTCTCGATCTATCTCTATAGATCTTGATGCCTAATATGTAAGCAGCTTCTCCAAGGTCCTTCATTGAAAAACACTTATTCAAGTAGGCCTTTATGCTTTCCAAAAGTTCTATCATTTCCCATCAATAGTATGCCATCCACATATAATATGAGAAATGCTACAGAGCTCCCACTCACTTTCTTGTAAACGCGGTCTTCTCCATAAGTCTCCATAAACCCAAATGCTTTGATCATTTCATCAAAGCGAATGTTCCAACTCCGAGATGCTTGCACCTGCCCATAGATGGAGCGCTGGAGCTTGCATACCTTGTTAGCATTCTTAGGATCTAGAAAACCTTCCGTCTTCACCATCACCATATACAATTCTTCCTTAAGGAAGCCGTTAAGGAATGCCGTTTTGACGTCCATTTGCCATATCTCGTAATCATAGAATGCGGCAATTGCTAACATAATTCGGACCGACTTCAGCTTCGCTACAGGTGAGAAGGTCTCATCATAGTCAACCCCTGGAACTTGTCGATAACCCTTAGCGACAAGTCGAGCCTTATAGATGGTAACATTACCATCTGCGTCCGTCTTCTTCTTAAAGATCCATTTATTTTCTATCGCTCGCCGATCATCGGGCAAGTCTGCCAAAGTCCATACTTTGTTTTCATACATGGATCCTATCTCGGATTGCATGGCTTCAAGCCATTTGTTGGAATCTAGGCCCGCCATCGCTTCTTCATAGTTCGAAGGTTCACCATTGTCTAACAACATGATTTCCAGGACAGGGTTGCCATACCATTCTGGTGTGGAACGTGTCATTGTGGACCTACGAAGTTCAGTAGCAACTTGATCCGAAGTACCTTGATCATCATCATTAACTTCCTCTCTAGTCGATGTAGGCACCACAGAACAATTTTCCTGAGCTGCGCTACTTTCCGGTTCAAGAGGTAGCACTTCATCAAATTCTACTTTCCTCCCACTTACTTCTTTCGAGAGAAACTCTTTCTCCAGAAAGGACCCATTCTTGGCAACAAAGATCTTGCCTTCAGATATGAGGTAGAAGGTATACCCAATGTTTCCTTAGGGTATCCTATGAAGACGCATTTTTCTGACTTTGGTTCGAGCTTTTCAGGTTGAAGTTTCTTGACATAAGCATCGCATCCCCAAACTTTTAGAAACAACAGCTTAGGTTTCTTCCCAAACCATAATTCATATGGTGTCGTCTCAACGGATTTAGACGGTGCCCTATTTAGAGTGAATCTGGCTGTCTCTAGAGTGTATCCCCAAAATGATAGCGGTAAATCGGTAAGAGACATCAAAGATCGCACCATATCCAATAGAGTGTGATTACGACGTTCGGACACACCGTTACGCTGAGGTGTTCCAGGCGGCGTGAGTTGTGAAACAATTCCACATTTCCTTAAGTGCGTACCAAATTCGTGACTCAAATATTCTCCCCCACGATCTGATTGTAAGAACTTTATTTTTCTGTCATGTTGATTCTCTACCTCACTCTAAAATTCCTTGAACTTTTCAAAGGTCTCAGACTTGTGTTTCATCAAGTAGACATACCCATATCTACTTAAGTCATCAGTGAGGGTGAGAATATAATGATAGACACCACGAGCCTCAACGCTCATTGGACCCCACACATCAGTATGTATGATTTCCAATAAGTTGGTTGCTCGCTCCATTGTTTTGGAGAACGGAGTCTTGGTCCTTTTGCCCATGAGGCATGGTTCGCACATGTAAAATGATTCGTAATCAAGAGACTCCAAAAGTCCATCTGCATGGAGCTTCTTCATGCGTTTGACACCAATGTGACCAAGGCGGCAGTGCCACAAGTATGTGGGACTATCATTATCAACCTTAAATCTTTTGGTATTCACACTATGAATATGTGTAACATCACGTTTGAGATTCATTAAGAATAAACCATTGACCAGCGGGGCATGACCATAAAACATATCTCTCATATAAATAGAACAACCATTATTCTCGGATTTAAATGAGTAGCCATCTCGCATTAAACGAGATCCAGATACAATGTTCATGCTCAAAGCTGGAACTAAATAACAATTATTGAGGTTTAAAACTAATCCGGTAGGTAAATGTAGAGGCAGCATGCCGACGGCGATCACGTCGACCTTGGAACCATTCCCGACCCGCATCGTCACCTCGTCCTTCGCCGGTCTCAGCTTATTCTGCAGCTCCTGTTTTGAGTTACAGATATGAGCAATTGCACCGGTATCAAATACCCAGGAGCTACTATGAGTACTGGTAAGGTACACATCAAATACCCAGCATCTTGTGCTATGCTTAGGATTGGGTCTTGTCCATCACATCATTATCCTAATGATGTGATCCCGTTATCAATGACATCCAATGCCCATGGTCAGGAAACCATAACCATATGTTGATCAATGAGCTAGTTAACTAGAGGCTCACTAGGGACATGTTGTGGTCTATGTATTCACACATGTATTACGGTTTCCGGTCAATACAATTACAACATGAACAATAGACAATTATCATCAACAAGGAAATATAATAATAACCATTTTATTATTGCCTCTAGGGCATATTTCCAACATCCTCTTGGGCCAGGGGGAGGCCAGCTCCTATGGTGAAGGTGGCGCCTGATGCCCCATCCTCATCAACTGGCACCTGCTTCATCTCGGCTCAGTCTTGGGAAAACAACTGCTTCTTCTTGGCTGGTGCTGCCCCGTGGGCCTTAGGGCCCTCTTTCTTGCTTGACCGGGTGGACGCCACAGTCCTGAAGGTGAGCTTAAGGGCCTGCGGCGCGTCCTTGGTGTCTCCTGCCACCGTGAGGACACCGCTGCTGCCTGACATCGTCATGAGTTTGTAGGCTGGATGAGTTGCTGCCATGAACTTGGCCAGGGTCGGGTACCCAAGGATGGCGTTGTATGGAAGGTCGATCCGGGCGATGTTAAAGTCGATGAGCTCGGTGCGGTAGTTGTCGTGAGTCCCAAAAGTGACGAGAAGGCGGATCTACCCGAAGGGGCCGGCAGAATCATTGCCGACCCCGGAGAAAGGCTTAGTGGGGCGGAGCCGGCTGTGGGGTACGTGAAGTAAGCCGAATGCCTCCACGGAGAGCATGTTGAGGCCGGCTCTGCCGTCGATAAGGGTCTTGGTGACCGCCACGTTGCAGATGGTGGGGATGCAGAGCATTGGGAGCGTGCCTACTCCTGCCGCGCTAGCAGGGTGATCTTCTGGACCGAAGGTGAGGTTGGCCTTGGGCGCCGGCCTTCTTGGGGGAGTCCCCAACTGCACCTAGGTGGCGCTTACTTGGTAGTAGAACAGCTTGATGTGGCGGTCAGAGGGTGGCGCCTGTGAGCCACCCAGGAGAGCTGTGACGGCGGGTGGCGCCGGCGCTACAAAGTGCGCGATGAAGAGGTGGCGCAGCTCCTCCCAGAAGGCCACAGAAGACTCTGGCAAGTTGAGCAGCCAGGCGCGCGGCACGCCCACGAGGGCCATGGGGAGCCAGTTGGCCATCACCTTGTCGTCTCCTCCGGCTGCCCAAACTAATTCCTCGTAAGCCTGGAGGAACCCGTCCAGATCCGCCGCACCGTTGTAGCGGGGCGGCATCTCCAGCCTGAACTTGGATGGCCACTCCACCCGCCGCAAGGCGGGGGTGAAAGCGCAGAGGCCCATGGCTCCCCTAAAGGTGCACGATGGCCCGGCCGATGGAGGAGCTCCAGCCATCAGAGGTGACGGCGAAAAGTGATGGGTAGGGCAGCGGATTCCGACGCACCTCTACCTGGCGCGCCAAATGTCGGCCTTTGGGTTCCGCAAACCCATGAGAGGTTCGAACTCTCGGGTGCGTGCGGCGATCTCAACCTACTCAGCCTGCTACTCGCGAAACCTCACATCCTAGCACGTCGGGCTCGAAGGGAAAGAAAGGCACAAAGACACAACAGTTTACCCAGGTTCAGGCCACCTTGCTATGTAAAACCCTACTCCTGCTTTGTGGTGGATTGGCCTCGGGGGGCTGAGGATGAACATGTATAGTTGGAACAGCCTTAGGAGGCGTGTTCTTGAGCTCGGGTGAGCTTGTGAGGTGGTGAGGGTGGAATGGATTCGATCTCCCCGATCCCCTTCCTTAGTGGTGGCTAGGTTCTATTTATAGTGGATTTGGTCTTCTTCCCCAATGTAAGTGGGAAGGGATCCCACAACGGCCAAATTTGAAGGGAGACAACTAGTACATCTTATCCTGACTAAAGTGGTCTTCGCCTGCAAAATCCTCTAGTTGTGACGCGGCGATGGGCTCGGCGATGACCTCCGTCCTACCATCTTGGCGGTCTTGATCTTGTTGCACCGGAATGGAAACCTTTGGTTGATTCCTTGAGACTCCGCGCCTGCTGCTTGCCTCCTTTGCACCAAAGAGGAAACTGGTACTCTGCGTCCGCTGGCGCCCGCCTGGAAGCCGCCTGGCGCTGGTCGTCATGGCTCGCATCAGCTGAGCCTCATGACTTGCGCCTTGCATAGAATTCTACGCTCCTCGGGAGCCAGCCTGGGGAGGATGACCCCCTGGGAGGTCTTGATGTCGCCCGCCTCGCAAGGGTCTTGAGTTGTTGATGCTGAAACTAGGCCATACCAGGCCGTCGATGGAGCCACACCGTGGGCCGCAGGCAGGCAAGTCTGGGTACCCCCATATCCAAAACATCGATAGACTTTGCCATGCTTAATTCTTGTCACTTTGGGCCTGGGTGCCATGATTTCAGATCTAAACCGTTTATGTTATCACCATTATATCCATGTTCTAGATCCGATCTTGCTAGTTATAGTCACCTACTACGTGTTATGATCTGGCAACCCCGGAGTGACAACAGTCGGGACCACTCCCGGTGATGACCGTAGTTTGAGGAGTTCATGTATTCACCGTGTGCTAATTCTTTTTTCTGGTTCTCTATTAGAAGGAGGCCTTAATATCCATTAGTTTCCAATAGGACCCCGCTGCCACGGGAGGGTAGGACAAAAGATGTCATGCAAGTTCTTTCCATAAGCACGTATGACTATTTACGGAATACATGCCTACATTATATTTATGAACTGGAGCTAGTGTCGTATCGCCGTAGGTTATGACTATCTCATGATGAATATCATCCAACGAGTCACTGATCCAATGCCTACGGATTTATCTTATATTGTTCTTGCTAAGTTACTACTATTGCTACTGCTATCGTTACTGCTACAAAATCACTGCTATCATTGTTACCGTTACTATTGTTGTTGTTACTATCATCAAAACTATCATATTACTGTGCTATTAATCACTTTGTTGTAGATAATTAATCTCCAGGTGTGGTTCAATTGACAACTCAGCTTCTAATACCTTCAAATATTCTTTGGCTCCCCTTGTGTCGAATCTATAAATTTGGGTCGAATACTCTACCCTCGAAAACTGTTGCGATCCCCTATACTTGTGGGTTATCAGGGGGAAGTATAAGAAGAAAGGAAGAGAAGGTACGATGCTGGGGAGTGTGACTGATGTGGTAGTTGAGAAAAAGAGGGGCGGGGAGGATATGGAGGGATTGGAGCAGTGTCAAGAGTACAATAAGAGTAAGACAACAGGGGGAATGTAGTGGAAGAGTGTTGCGGAACGTAGTAATAATTCAAAAAAACTCCTACGTGTCACCAAGATCGATCTAGGAGATGCTAGCAACGAGAGAGAGGGAGTGCATCTTCATACCCTTGAAGATCGCTAAGCAGAAGCGTTACAAGAACGCGGTTGATGGAGTCATACTCGCGGCGATTCAAATCGCGGAAGATCCAATCCAAGTGCCGAACGGACAGCGCCTCCGCGTTCAACACACGTACAGCCCGGAGACGTCTCCTCCTTCTTGATCCAGCAAGGGGGAGGAGTTGAGGGAGAACTCCAGCAGCACGACGGCGTGGTGGTGGTGGAGCTCATGGTTCTCTGGCAGAGCTTCGCTAAGCACTACGGAGGAGGAAGAGGTGTAGGAAGGAGAGGAAGGGCAGCACCAGGGCGTGTTAGGGTGCGGCTGCCCTCTCTCTCCCTCACTATATATAGGGGAACGGGTAGGAGGAGGCGCCCTAGGGTTTCCCCTGGGGGGCCGACGACTAAGGTAGATAGGATCTCCCTAGGGAAACCCTAGGGAGACTTGCCCCCAAAGCCAAGCAGGTGGAGGCTTGCCTCCCAAGCTAAGTGGAGGCGCCCCACCTCCCCAAGCAACATGGGAAAGGGTTTGGGGGTGTACAGACCCTTAGTGGGCTGGTTTTCCCCCTTCCCTTGGCCCATGAGGCCCTGCAATAGTTGCACGGGCCCCCAAAAACACCTTTCGGTCATGCTCGCCATAGCCCGGTACCCCCGGAACACTTCCAGGCTCCAATACCCTTCGTGCAATATATCGATCTTCACCTTCAGACCATTCCGGAGTTCCTCGTCACGTCCGGGATCTCATCTGGGACTCCGAACAACCTTTGGTAACCACACACTATTCCCATTACAATTCTAGCGTCACCGAACCTTAAATGTGTAGACCCTACGGGTTCGGGAACCATCCAGACATGACCGAGATACCTCTCTGGCCAATAACCAATAGTGGGATCTGGATACCCATATTGGCTCCCACATGTTCCACGATGATCTCATCGGATGAACCACTATGTCGGGGATTCAATCAATCTCGTATACAATTCCCTTTTTCCATCGGTATGTTACTTGCCCGAGATTCGATCGTCGGTATCCCCGTACCTCGTTCAATCTCATTATCGGCAAGTCTCTTTACTCGTTCCATAACACATGATCCCCTGACTAACTTTGGGTCTTGTCCATCACATCATTCTCCTAATGATGTGATCTCGTTATCAATGACATCCAATGTCCATGGTCAGGAAACCATAACCATCTATTGATCAACAAGCTAGTCAACTAGAGGTTCATTAGGGACATGTTGTGGTCTATGTATTCACACATGTATTATGGCTTCCGGTTAATACAATTATAGCATGAATAATAGACAATTATCATGAACAAGGAAATATAATAATAACCATTTTATTATTGGCTCTAGGGCATATTTCCAACAGTCTCCCACTTGCACTAGAGTCAATAATCTAATTACATTGTGATGAATCGAACACCCATAGAGTTCTGGTGCTGATCATGTTTTGCTCATGGGACAGGTTTAGTCAACGACTTTGTGACATTTAGATCTGTATGCACTTTACAAATATCTATGTCTCCATCTTGAATATATTCATGAATGGAGTTGAAGCGACGCTTGTTGTGCCTGGTCTTCTTGTGAAACCTGGGCTCCTTGGCAAGGGCAATAGCTCCAGTGTTGTCACAAAAGAGAGTCATCGGGCCCGACGCATTGGGAATCACTCCTAGGTCAGTGATAAACTCTTCATCCAGACTGCCTCCTGTGATGCTTCCGAAGCAGCTATGTACTCCGCTTCACATGTGGATCCCGCCATGACGCTTTGCTTGCAACTGCACCAGCTGACTGCCCCACCATTCAAAATATACACGTATTCGGTTTGTGACTTGGAGTCATCCGGATCTGTATCAAAGCTAGCATCGACGTAACCCTTTACGACGAGCTCTTCGGCCCCTCCATAAACGAGAAACATATCCTTAGTCCTTTTCAGGTACTTCAGGATATTCTTGACCGCTCTCCATTGTTCCATTCTGGGATCACTTTGGTACCTCCCTACCAAACTTATGGCAAGGTTCACATCAGGTCTGGTACACAGCATGGCATACATAATAGAGCCTATGGCTGAGGCATAGGGGATGACAATCATCTTTTCTCTATCTTCTGCCGTGGTCGAGCATTGAGTTGTGCTCAATTTCACACCTTGCAATATAGGCAAGAACCCCTTCTTGGACACATCCATATTGAACTTCTTCAATATCTTGTTAAGGTATGTGCTTTGTGAAAGTCCAATGAGGCATCTCGATCTATCTCTATAGATCTTGATGCCTAACATGTAAGCAACTTCTCCAAGGTCCTTCATATAAAAACACTTATTCAAGTAGGCCTTTATGCTTTCCAAAAGTTCTATATCATTTCCCATCAATAGTATGTCATCCACATATAATATGAGAAAAACTACAGATCTCCCACTCACTTTCTTGTAAATAGAAGCTTCGCCATAAATCTGTATAAACCCAAACGCTTTGATCACTTCATTAAAGAGAATGTTCCAACTCCGAGATTCTTGCACCAGCCCATAGATGGAGCGCTGGAGCTTGCATACCTTGTCAGAATTCTTAGGATCGACAAAACCTTCTGGCTGCATCATATACAATTCTTCCTTAAGGAAACCGTTAAGGAATGCCATTTTGACGTCCATTTGCCAGATCTAATGATCATAGAATGCAGCAATTGCTAACATGATTCAGACGGACTTCAACATCGCTATGGGTGATATGGTCTCATCATAGTCAACTCCTTGAACTTGTCGATAACCCTTAGTGACAAGCCGAGCCTTATAGACTGTCACATTACCATCTGCGTCAGTCTTCTTCTCAAAGATCCACTTATTCTCTATGGCTTGCCGATCATCGGGCAAGTCCACCAAAGTCCATACTTTGTTCTCATACATGGATCCTATCTCTAATTTCATGGCTTCAAGCCATTTGTTGGAATCCGGGCCCGCCATCGCTTCTTCATTGTTCGAAGGTTCATCATTGTCTAAAAACATGATTTCCAGGACAGGGTTTCCATACCATTCTGGTGTGGAACATGTCCTTGTGGACCTACGAAGTTCAGTAGTAACTTCATCCGAAGTTTCATGATCATCATCATTAACTTCCTCTCTAGTCGGTGTAGGCACCACAAAAACATCTTCCTGAGCTGTGCTACTTTCCGGTTCAAGAGGGGTTACCTCATCAAGTTCTACCTACCTCCCACTTACTTCTTTTGAGAGAAACTCTTTCTCCAAAAAGGATCCATTCTTGGCAACAAAGATCTTGCCCTCAGATCTGAGGTAGAAGGTATACCCAATAGTTTCCTTAGGGTATCCTATGAAGACGCATTTTCCGATTTGGGTTCGAGCTTTTCAGGTTGAACTTTCTTGACATAAGCATTGCATCCCCAAACTTTCAGAAACGACAGATTAGGTTTCTTCCCAAACCATAATTCATACAATGTCTTCTCAACGGATTTAGACGGTGCCCTATTTAAAGTGAATGTGGCAGTCTCTAAAGCATAACCCCAAAATGATAGTGGTAGATCGGTAAGAGACATCATATATCGCACCATATCTAATAGAGTGTGATTACGACGTTCGGACACACCATTTCGCTGAGGTGTTCCAGGCAGCATGAGTTGTGAAACAATTGCACATTTCCTTAAGTGCGTGCCAAATTCGTGACTCAAATATTCTCCTCCACGATCTGATCATAAGAACTTTATTTTCCTGTCACGTTGATTTTCCACCTTGCTTTGAAATTCCTTGAATTTTTCAAAGGTCTCAGACTTGTGTTTCATTAAGTAGACATGATCATATCTACTTAAGTCATCATTGAGGGTGAGAACATAATGATAGCCACCGCGAGCCTCAACGCTCATTGGGCCGCATAAATCAGTATGTATTATTTCCAACAAGTTGGTTGCTCGCTCCATTGTTCCGGATAACGGAGTCTTGGTCATTTTACCCATGAGGGATGGTTCACACGTGTCAAATGAATCATAATCAAGAGACTCCAAAAGTCCATCTGCATGGAGTTTATTCATGCGTTTGACACCAATGTGACCAAGGTGGTAGTGCCAGAAGTATGTGGGACTACCGTTATCAACCTTGCATCTTTTGGTATTCACACTATGAATATGTGTAACATCACGCTCGAGATTTAATAAAAATAAACCATTGACTAGCGGGGCATGACCATAAAACCTATCACTCATGTAAATAGAACAACCATTATTCTCGGATTTAAATGAGTAGCCATCTGGCATCAAACAAGATCCAGAAACAATGTTCGTTCTCAAAGTTGGTACTAAATAACAATTATTGAGGTTTAAAACTAATCCCGAAGGTAGATGTAGAGGTAGCGTGCCGACAACGATCACATCGACCTTGGAACCATTCCCGACGCGCATCTCACCTCATCCTTCGCCAGTCTCTGCTTATTCTACAGCTCCTGTTTTGAGTTACAAATGTGAGCAACCGCACCGGTATCAAATACCTAGGAGCTACTACGAGCGCTAGTAAGGTACACATCAATAACATGTATATCATATATACCTTTGGTGTTGCCGGCCTTCTTATCCGCTAAGTACTTGGGGCAGTTCCGCTTCCAGTGACCATTTCCCTTGCAATAAAAGCACTCAGTCTCAGGCTTGGGTTCATTCTTTGGCTTCTTCCTGACAACTGACTTACCGGGCGCGGCAACTCCCTTGCCGTCCTTCTTGAAGTTCTTCTTTCCCTTGCCTTTCTTGAAACTAGTGGTCTTATTCACCATCAACACTTGATGTTCCTTTTTGATCTCCACCTCCGCTGATTTCAGCATCGAATACAACTCAGGAATGGACTTATCCATCCCTTGCATATTGTAGTTCATCACAAATCTCTTGTAGCTAGGTGGAAGTGACTGGAGGATTCTATCAATGACCGAATCATCTGGAAGATTAACTCCCAGCTGAGACAAGTGGTTGTGCAACCCAGACATTTTGAGTATATGCTCGCTGACAGAACTGTTTTCCTCCATCTTACAATTGTATAACTTGTCGGAGACTTCATATCTCTCGACCTGGCCATGAGCTTGGAAAACCATTTTCAACTCTTGGAACATCTCATATGCTCCGTGTTGCTCAAATTGCTTTTGGAGCCCCAATTCTAAACTGTAAAGCATGCTGCACTAAACCAGGGAGTAATCATCACTACGTGATTGCCAGGCGTTCATAACATCTTGAGTTGCTCGAAAAATGGGTGTGTCACCTAGCGGTGCTTCAAGGACATATGCTTTCTTGGCAGCTACGAGGATGATCCTCAAGTTATGGACCCAGTCTGTATAGTTGCTTCCATCGTCTTTCAGCTTGGTTTTCTCTAGGAACGCGTTGAAGTTGAGGGCAACGTTAGTGTGGGCCATTGGATCTACAGGATAGATTGTAAAGACAATTTTAGACTAAGTTCATGATAATTAAGTTCATCTAATCAAATTATTTCATGAACTCCCACTCAGATAGACATCCCTCTAGTCATCTAAGTGATACATGATCCGAATCAACTAGGTCGTGTCCGATCATCACGTGAGACGGACTAGTCATCAACGGTGAACATCTCCATGTTGATCGCATCTACCATACGACTCATGTTCGACCTTTCAGTCTCTCGTGTTTTGAGGCCATGTATGTACATGCTAGGCTCGTCAAGTCAACCTAAGTGTTTCGCATGTGCAAATCTTGCTTACACCCGTTGTATGTGAACGTTAGAATTTATCACACTCGATCATCACGTGGTGCTTCGAAACAATGAACTTTCGCAATGGTGCACAGTTAGGGGGAACACATTTCTTGAAATTTTAGTGAGGTATCATCTTATTTATTCTACCGCCGTTCTAAGCAAATAAGATGTAAACATGACAAACATCACATGCAAATCATAAAGTGACATGATATGGCCAATATCATCTTGCGCTTTTGATCTCCATCTTCGAGGCGCGGCATGATCACCATTGTCACCGGCATCACACCATGATCTCCATCATCGTGTCTTCATGAAGTTGTCTCGCCAACTATTACTTCTACTACTATGGCTAACGGTTAGCAATAAAGTAAAGTAATTACATGGCGCTTATATTAACTCGCAGGTCATACAATAAATTAAGACAACTCCTATGGCTCCTGTCGGTTGTCATACTCATCGACATGCAAGTCGTGATTCCTATTACAAGAACATGATCAATCTCATACATCACGTCCTTTTGGCCATATCACATCACATAGCATACCCCGCAAAAACAAGTTAGACGTCCTCTAATTGTTGTTGCATGTTTTACGTGGCTGCTATGGGTTTCTAGCAAGAATGTTTCTTACCTACGCAAAAGCCACAACGGTGATATGCCAATTGATATTTACCCTTCATAAGGACCCTCTTCATCGAATTCGATCTGACTAAAGTGGGAGAGGCAGACACCCGCTAGCCACCTTATGCAACAAGTGCATCTCAGTCGGTGGAACCTGTCTCACGTAAGCGTATGTGTAAGGTCGGTCCGGGCCGCTTCATCCCACAATGCCACCAAATCAAGATAGGACTAGTAACAGTAAGCAAATTGACCAAATCATCGCCCACAACTACTTGTGTTCTACTCGTGCATAGAATCTACGCATAGGCCTAGCTCTGATACCACTATTGGGGAACGTAGTAATAATTTAAAAAATTTCTAACATGTCACCAAGATCACTCTAGGAGATGCTAGCAACGAGAGAGAGGGAGTGCATCTTAATACCCTTGAAGATCGATAACCGGAAGTGTTACAATAACGTGGTTGATGGAGTCGTACTCGCGGCAATTCAAATTGCGGAAGATCTGATCCAAGCGCCGAACGGACGGCGCCTCCGCGTTTAACACACGTACAGCCCGGGGACATCTCCTCCTTCTTGATCCAGCAAGGGGGGGAGGAGAAGTTGAGGGAGAACTCCGACAGCACGACGGCGTGGTGGTGGTGGAGCTCGTGGTTGTCCGGCAGAGCTTCGCTAAGCACTATGGAGGTGGAAGAGGTGTAGGAAGGAGAGGAAGGGCAGCATCAGGGCGTGTTAGGGTGCGGATGCCCTCTCTCTCCCTCACTATATATAGGGGAACGGGCAGGAGGAGGCGCCCTAGGGTTTCCCCTAGGGGGGGCGGCTAAGGCAGATTGGATCTCCCTACGGAAACCCTAGGGAGACTTGCCCCCCAAGCCAAGCAGGTGGAGGCTTGCCTCCCAAGCCAGGTGGAGGCTCCCCACCTCCCCAAGCAACATGGGAAAGGGTGTGGGGGCGCACAGCCCCTTAGTGGGCTGGTTTGCCCCCTCCCCTTGGCCCATGAGGCCCTGCAACACTTGCTGGGGCCCCCGAAAACACCTTTCGGTCATGCTGGCCATAGCCCGGTACCCCCAGAACACTTCCGGACTCCAATACCCTTCGTCCAATATATCGATCTTCACCTCCGGACCATTCCGGAGTTCCTCGTCACGTCTGGGATCTCATCCGGGACTCCGAACAACCTTCAGTAACCACATACTATTCCCATTACAACTCTAGCGCCACCAAACCTTAAGTGTGTAGACCCTATGGGTTCGGTAACCATGCAGACATGACCGAGATACCTCTCCTGCCAACAACCAATAGCGGGATCTGGATACCATATTGGCTCCCACATGTTCCACGATGATCTCATCGGATGATCCACTATGTCGGGGATTCAATCAATCCTGTATACAATTCCCTTTGTCCATCGGTATGTTACTTGCCTGATATTCAATCGTCGGTATCCCCGTACCTCGCTCAATCTGGTGCACTAGTTACAACAGTCGGGACCACTCCCGGTGATGACCTTAGTTTGAGGAGTTCATGTATTCACCGTGCGCTAATGCTTTGTTCTGGTTCTCTATTAAAAGGAGGCCTTAATATCCCTTAGTTTCCAATAGGACCCTGCTGCCACGGGAGTGTATGACAAAAGATGTCATGCAAGTTCTTTCCATAAGCACGTATGACTATTTACGGAATACATGCCTACATCATATTTATGAACCGGAGCTAGTGCCGTATCACCCTAGGTTTTGACTGTCTCATGATGAATATCATCCAACGAGTCATTGATCCAGTGTCTATCAATTTATCTTATATTGTTCTTGCTAAGTTACTACTATTGCTACTGCTATCGTTACTGCTACAAAATCACTGCTATCATTGTTACTGTTACTATTGCTGCTACTACTATCATCAATACTATCATATTACTGTGCTACTAATTACTTTGCTGCAAATAATTAATCTCCAGGTGTGATTGAATTGACAACTCAGCTGCTAATACCTTCAAATATTCTTTGGCTCCCCTTGTGTCGAATCTATAAATTTGGGTTGAATACTCTACCCTCGAAAACTGTTGCGATCCCCTATACTTGTGGGTTATTAGAGGGAAGTATAAGAAGAAAGGAAGAGAAGTTAGGGTGCTGGGGAGTGTGGATGATGTGGTAGTGGAGAAAAAGAGGGGCGGGAAGGATATGGAGGGATTGGAGCAGTGTCAAGATTACAAGAAGAGTAAGACAACAGGGGGAATGTAGTGGAAGAGAAGGTCACAAACACTGTTACAACGGGGCTGTCAAAACAGCCCTGCTCGTCCTAATGACACTTATCACTTGGAATTGTCGGGGATTGGGGAACGGCCCGATGATTCGTGGTCTTCTGGAGCTCCAGAAGAAGGAGGACCCTGATGTTTTGTTTTTGTCGGAGACAAAGATGGAGCAACGTAGAATAGAATGGCTAAGATGGAAGATGAACATGACTTGTTTAATGGTGAAGAAATGTGAGGGGCAGAGTGGTGGTTTGGCTATGTTTTGGAAGAAGGAAGTGAACTTGCGGATTGTAGGGTTTATGTCCAAATACCATATTGATGCGAAGATCACAGAGGATGATGGGTTCAAATGGAGATTTACTGGTATTTATGGAGAGCCAAAGAAGGGTGAGAAAGAGAAAACTTGGCGTCTCTTGAGGAACCTCAAACATCAAAACAATAAACCTTGTCTCTATGCTGGTGATTTTAACGAGGTACTTCACGGTTGGGAGAAGGAAGGAGGGGTCCCTCGTAGCCAAGGATGCATGGACCGGTCCAAATCAGCACTTGAAGTGTGTGAACTGGATGATCTCGGTTTAATAGGAGATGCATTTACCTGGAGAAATAATAACCATGTTGCAGCTGACTATGTTAAAGAGCGCCTTGATAGGGTCGTGGCTACCCAAGCCTGGCGTGACCGGTTCACTGCTTACAAGGTGATAAATGGCGACCCATACCATTCAGATCATAGACCGGTCAATATTGACACGGCCGGGGCAGCGGCAGTCCGGAAAGAGAGCACACAAAATTGTATGCCTAGGTTTGAAGCAAGATGGCTCGAGGAAGAAGGTTGCAAGGAGATAGTGCAGAATGCTTGGGAGAGGGAGAAGATTGTTGAAGGGAAGGAAGTGGCGGGGGCTGCAAAGGGGGTTCCGAAGGAGGTTTTTGACTGGAGTAAGAATGTACTAGGCGACCTGGAGAAAAGGATTCATAGACTGAAAAAAGAACCTGATGCTGAGAGAAGAAAAAGTATTGGTGATGAGCAGGTCCGGAGGAGCAGATGCTGAGATTCAAGCCGAGTCGATTGGAGGACCAATTAGAAACCTACTGGAAACAATGGGCACACGTGAACTAGATGAAGGGGGCAACAGAAATACAAAATTCTTTCATGCGGCAGCGTTGGAGAGAAGAAGGAGGAATAGGATCAGAAAACTCAGTAGAGAGGATGTGAGAGTAGTGGAGAGGGAGGAGGAGCTAAAGGAGGTTGCAACTAACTATTTTATGAACCATTTTACTTCACGTGCAGGAGGCCCGTATGATGAGCTGTTGTCGCGCGTGGACGCATGTGTCACTCCTGATATGAATGCTATCTTGCAGAAAGAGTACACGAAAGAGGAAGTGCTTGAAGCGTTGCAAAGTATAGGGGACCTCAAAGCTTCGGGTCCTGACGGCATGCCGACTGTGTTCTATAAGAAATGCTGGGACTTTGTAGGGGACGACATTGCTATGGAGGCCCTTGCTATTCTAAATGGGGGGAGGGGCCGATGCCAGAGGGGTGGAATGAGACATGTGTAGTGTTGATACCGAAGGTAAAGAGCCCAGATGGCATGAAAGATCTAAGACCGATCAACCTCTGCAATGTGGTGTACAAGGTGGTCTCGAAGGTATTGGCTAACCGTCTCAAACAAATCCTATCGGACATTATATCACCTAACCAGAGTGCCTGTGTATTGGGAAGGTTAATTATGGACAACATACTGCTAGCATATGAATGCACACATTTCATGCAGAACAAATGGCGAGGTAAAGAGGGATATGCGATGGTCAAACTTGATATGAGTAAAGCGTATGATCGCGTTGAGTGGACCTTTCTGGAGAAGATGATGCGAAAGCTAGACTTTGATGAGAGGTGGATTGACAAAATTATGCTCTCTGTGTCCTCAGTCTCGTACAGGGTGTAGGTGAATGGAGATTACACAGATGTGATCGTGCCACAACGGGGGTTGAGGCAAGGAGACCCGTTGTCACCGTATCTCTTCCTTATTTGCGCAGAAGGGTTCTCATCTCTGCTGAATGCGGCGGAAGCAGATGGAACATTGAGCGGGCTTCGTATTTGCAATGCGGCCCCGAGCATTAATCATCTATTATTTGTGGATGACTCACTAGTACTCATTAAAGCAACACGAGAGAGTGCTATGGCTCTACAGAATGTGCTACAACTGTATGAGATTTGCTCGGGACAGGTTGTAAACTATGATAAATCGTCCGTCATGTTTAGCAAGAATACCGGAAGTCATAGTAGGCATGAGGTGCTCAGCATGCTTAATATTAGAGCTGAAGCAAGGACAGGAAGATATCTTGGTCTCCCTGTGTATGTGGCCAAGGCAGGAAGCAAATCTTTGAGTGCCTGAAGGAGAGAATTTGGTAGCGGATCCAGGGGTGGCAGGAGATACTGTTATCCAAGATGGGGATGGATGTACTTATCAAAGCTTGTGCGCAAGCCATTCCAACATTCGCCATCTCATGCTTCGATTTGACCAAGACCCTGTGTGAGGAAATTGGCATGATGATATGCAGGTTTTGGTGGGCAAAGTAGGAGAAGAACAATACTATGCACTGGTTAAGCCGGGAGTTATTGACTACACCGAAAAAGGAGGGTGGTATTGGATTCCGAGACATATACGGCTTTAACATTGCTATGTTGTCAAGGCAAGCTTGGCGTCTGCTAACCCCACCAGAGTCCCTAGGTGCTCGGGTCTTGAAGGCTAGATATTTCCCCAGAACATCGATTCTCAAGGCCAAGGCTCATCCAGGCATATCATACACATGGAGAAGTATTCTGAAAGGTGTGGCACTATTGAAGGAGGGACTGATTTATAGAGTAGGGGATGGAACCTCAATCAGAATTTGGACGGACCCGTGGTTGAACAGAGATGGAATAAGGACTCCAGTTACTCCCAGGGGTGGTTGTTTACTCACCCGAGTCTGCAAACTCGTCAACCCAGACACACAAAATTGGGATGAAACCTTGGTGAATGACATATTCAGCCCTAAGGAAGCCAGCATTATTTTGGCAACCCCGGTCAGAGAGGAATGGGAGGATTTCTATGCATGGTACCATGACAGTAAGGGAGTTTTCTCAGTTAAGTCGGCCTACCAAGTTTATATTAAGGGTAGGGATGCTGAACAGCCAGGGACCTCGAATGCCTTGCCAAACCGATGGGAGCGGGCTCATATATGGAAGCTGCCCTGCCAACCAAAGATCCAACAATTCATATGGCGCCTAGCTCATAATAGCCTACCTCTAAAACTGAATATGAAGCGTCGGGGTATCAAGTGTGAGACGCTGTGCGTCTGCTGCAAGCGCCTAGATGAGGATGGAGCACACCTATTTCTGAAATGCAAACAGGTGAAGAGGCTCTGGCGACTGCTGCAAGTGGAACAGATTCGCGAACAAATGTGTGCATGTCCTGACGCACACACACTGATGCATACCTTACTCCAGTTGCCAGAGGACAAAAAGATCCTAGTAGTATGCCTGATGTGGTGCTGGTGGACATGGAGGAACAAAACCCATGTGGGTGAAAAAGTTGGGTTAGTTGACAACCTTGCAGCGGAGATCAACCACTGGGCTATGGAGTCCCTCGCTCTATGCCGTCAGCCCAACACAGCTACCAGTCAGCACCGTATACAGGAGTGGAGCAGACCCGAGGGGGACGGCCTGAAGATCAACGGTGATGGTGCTTTCTCGGCGACACGGGGAACGGGAGGCTGGGGCTTCGTCATTAGAGACCACGCTGGAGATGTGTGGGGTTCTCGAGCAGGGTACCTTCATCATGTGGCATCCTCGATGCAGGCGGAAGCAGAAGCGTGCTCTAGGGCGCTGGAAGCGGCGTCCAACTGGGGCATGACAAATGTGGAAGTGGAACTGGATAGTCAAGTGCTTGTCAACGCCCTGAGAAGCAATGCAGCTGATCTGGCTCCGGAAGGAATCCTATTTCGGGAGATACGGGCCTTTGCTCGGTTAAACTTTAGCAAAGTTACTTTCTCTTTCGCCCCAAGGGTTTGTAATAACCTGGCTCATGCATTAGCAACCTTTGGTGCTAGACGCCATGTGATTCACGAGCTTTGGTCTGAGGACATGCCGAATGATGTAAACGTCCGATTGGCCAGCAGCTTGGCTGGACCAGTTTAAGCTATGGAATCGCAGTGTTCCATTTCAAAGAAAAAACTAATCTCCACCCCTATTTTCAGTGGGCGTGGGCCCCTCGCCCCCTTTTCTTCCAATCAATTGATCCTAGCTAAGGGCATGTACAATGGTTCTATCTTAGCAATGCCACGTAGGATAAATGATGAGGTGGAAGAGAGAGAAATCATAAGAGAAGGCTTGTCTTCTCTTAATTAAGAAAAGACAAGAGATGATCTCTTAGCACAATATGTCTCACCACGTTTTTAGGAATAACTAATTATTGAAGATAAGACTAAAAGATGACCCATTGTAGATATGTTTTTTTGTCATCTCTAAATTATATGCAAGATTTAAGATAAGACTACCTTATCGACCATTGTACATGCCCTAAGCATTCCCGTAAATTCAGTAAAAAACCTGCCCGCGCGTGTAGTATTGCTCGTCTGCTACTCTTTGTTGGCGGGTTCAAGACCTGAAGGCACATTTTTTCGTGTTAAGTTTCTCTCTGTAATGACAGACGGGACCCATTAATCATGGTGCGAAAAAATAAATGACATCTTCTGTCAATAAATATAATATTGTTATCCAATATGTACCGTTGAACTTCAAAGGTGTAGTGTAAACCCGCTCGCACCGCAATCAAGGGTAGCAGGTTTGACACCAGGCACGCCCCTTTTTTATTTTGTCGCATCTATGAGCAGTATAGCCGTCGGTTTTTTCCCATAAATAAAAAATTATGAGAGGGTTTTTTTGCAAAATACGTCAACATTGTCGGTCTTCGCTACAAATAAAAAAAATATGAGGCTGTTTTCACAAAAATGTGTTGCACGAAGCCCACCTCTCACTAACAGGTGGGGCCATACACATGGATACGTCCACATACGCGTTTGTGATAGTATCAGCGCACTTGAATCAAGTTAAATGACCCAAATTTCGTATTTTCAAAGTTCTGTCACTATACTGAACATCAAGCGCAAGTTTTATGACTGCCGGTGATACTATCTCTTATAGAAACTATCTTGCATACTACTCCC